>NW_015664999.1:426540-443368 GCF_001515625.1 Sinocyclocheilus rhinocerous | reverse complement strand
TACATATGAATAAAAGCCTACATTAAAATCTGTCATATAAATTGGTCTCTTCATTAGAAATTAGCCTGCTGATTGCCACCATTGATAGACACATTTTTTTTATAATATTAAAAATATTTGTATGACAGTATATTCTGCAGTTCTTCCCTGCTGTACCGAATATCTATACTTTTCAAAGTATCATATCGAAGTTAGAAATTCAAATATTGTGACAAAATTAATTTTGTAGGGTGCCACAAATTTGTTAAAATTTCCAAAGGGTGCCGCGACTAAAGAAAGGTTGGGAAACACTGGTCTAGAATCTAGATAAATAGCTATTCTGTACGTTTGACTCGTGTAGGATAATTTCCTTCCAAATACGATAATTTTGAACTTCTGGTAGGATACTTGGGCATTTCCAATCTGGCAACACTGGAGCGGAGGAGGGGAGACAGACAGCACAGACAGCTTCTGGTTCAGACAGTTTCATTTCGCTCCCATCGAGTTAAAAACACAAATAAATGCACAGCCATTTGCACTCAGCATCGAAAACATATATTATGAATATATATCTTCTCATAGGATAAGAACACGCAGTCTCATGAATAATTTAATAGACACCGACGTGTCATCGATGTACTATAGTCCATTGCCACGTCACAAATTGTGACGTCAACACAATGTAGATTTTAAACCCGGAAGATGAAAATAGCACAAAAAAGCTTAAAATTAACCAGTTTTCTCCAACAGTTAAAATTATCGGATGCTAACATTGTCTTCTATGATGTGCAACACAAACTAAAATCTCAGAAAAAGTAGTCTGGGGTTTCATCATGACCCTTTAAACATGCCCATCCAACTGTCAGGAAACGCCTACTTTTCTACATCCAATCAGTTCGCAGTAGAAAAAACTGCGTCGGTTGGTTCTTGCTAGCCATGCATTATCCCATACATATCTCAAAGACTAACGGTGCGTCCGAAATCGTACTATCTGAGTAAGTACTACATTTAAATTTGAATTTAGGCTACTTCATGACCGTCTATATAGTTTGAATATGGAATGAAATTCGAACGTACTACATCCGCCATGTTGTTACTGTCACATGACCTACTACTTCACTGCCATTCATAAATTCTTTTATTTTTTATTTATTTTATTTTGTTGTCATAGTCTATCATTTTTATTTGTTGATGGTTGTATTACTGTTTGTGTACTTTTTTTAATTAATAAAAATAAATCAATCAATAAAATAAAATAAATCAATAAATCCTCTCCCGTGGCCTCACGGGATAGTAAAGTGTCCATCGAATGCTCACTTCAGAATCCGGGAGAAGAAGTAGGTCATCCGGGTACTTTTCACCTACTGTTTTTTGAATACTATGAATTCGGACATACTACTCACCTCACGTACTGTTTTTCGCCTACTAGTAGGGAAGTATGCGATTTCGGACGCAGCATAAGCGTTACAGTATATGAGTGATGTCATTATAGCACTAGCTCCCTCATCTCTGTCTTTCTCTCTCACTCTCTTTCTCTCATTTTACCCTCAAAAGTAAACTTTTGTCATTCTAATTGTATTTGCCTCTGATTGTTTCCTCAATTTCTTTTCCTTTCCCCCCTCCTATTTATGCATCTTTCACACTCTTTTCTCTTGACTGAACTGAGCACCACACATTAAGGATTGTACACAAGTTAACGCTGCACTTTTAACCCTCAGGCCAGTATAGTTCAACGCACACTCACGTTCACACACCCACACATATGATGAAATGAAAATGTGTTGAATCTTAATTCATGTGTGACAGGTTATTTGTGTGATTCCTGCTTAATTTGTGTTTGTGTGTTTGGGGATGTTGTATTTTCTGATGTGTTTTTGAGGTACGCTTGTCTGACGAGCTGTTGTTGTGTTATCTCCTTCCTCAGGTTGTGTCGTGTCATGCGTTTGTATGTCAGCTCTTGTTGCTACACTGTTACACTGTCTTCCCTTGTTCGTGTGTTGTCGTGTGTGTGCACTGTAATCCATTCGGTGTTGCTGTGACTTCTTCCTCCTCCTTCTCCTCCCTAGCGGTGACCTTTCACCTCAGTAGAGTGCCCCTCAGGTCTTTGTAAAGAGTTTCAGTGCTCACTATACTGCCGTTCAAAGGCAAAGCACAGCAACTACACATGCATTGCATTATGACTAAAGTCTCTTAGACTTTGAGTTCTCTTGTAACAAACAGGTTTGGCTCAACTATGTTTAAATTCAGAAAAAACAGAGTATCAAATCAGTTAAGCTGACTTCCCCAGTTCCATCGTTGGTGTAGTTATTTTTGTTTTGCCTTTGTAGGGCTGTATAATTGCCATCCCACACTATATGTACTACTAGAAAGAGGAATGTCTTTTATGCTTTAGGGGTTTTGGTGAACGGTCACTGAGAAGGGTTGTGTTTTATTTGCATTTTCTGTTTATTTTTTGAATAAAGCTGGTTTCTTCTCTCTCCTGGAACTGCCCTCCACTCTGGGGTCCACTGACCAGTGTTTCATCACAGCCAGCAGATGAAAACCCTTCATTATATGGACCAGAAACAGTGAACTCTAATATTCTAGCCATGAGTAGATAACAAATGTTCGATAGGGCTGTGCTGAAACACTGCTCTCTGACGCTGTTAGGATGTGTGCTACAGTCCTGTAGTCTAACTGATCAGGGACACAATTCTGCCTCACATATACACTAAACATCAGGTGAGCAGAGACAAACGTGTCTGATAGACTTGAAAGAGACACATGGACATGTAAAGGGTGAATTTAAGGTGAGGTGAAACACAACACAGACACTAAAAAGCTCAGAAAACACATATACTGATACCCACAGACACAGGTAAGTTCTTGTAGGGCTGTAATGACATACCTGGGCTGTTGCCATGGTAACTGGACACTTTAAGGACTGTGATGCAATTGTTACAAATCAACACTGCAAAGTTTTCATGCAGTAGGTTAAGACCCAAATCAGTGGTAAACGGCATTTTGTTCTTAATGTGGAACTTTTTTTTTTTTTTTGCTTTCTCCTTTCTCTCTTTTACCTTTTTTCTTTCTCACTCTATGGCTTCCTTTGTGCCCACAGAGTGTGTTTTACTGTGGTCACAGTGCCTCTTCAAGTACACTTTCAATTATGTTGACGAATGCAAAAGAGCACGGGTCAGGAAAGGTCAAAAGTTTTTCTTTTGGACGTTTTCTCATTTTTTCTTTATGGATTCCATAATATTGACCTGTATGTGTGTATATTTTTATGTGCTGTATGAATGCATATCTGAGGGTTTTGTTTCAGTTTATATTCAGTTTTGTGCTATGGCTTTTCAGTGTGGTCTGTTGGTATTGATGTTTTAAAATAGTTCACCCCAAAATGACAATTCATTTACTCACTCACTTTCAATCCAAACCCGGCTACAGTAGAACACAAAAGAAGATGTTTATCAGAATGTCTAAGCCGCTGTCTTCCATACAGTTTGTGAATGGTTTGTCAAGATTAAAATAAGGACAAAAAGACACAGATAAAAATATAAAAGTGATCCATATTACTAAAGGCTGGAATACACTATACTACATGTTCGTTTGGTTTTGTCAGATCAGTTTGTTAACCCTGTCGGCGTCTGTTGCTATTGATCGGCATTTGTTTTTGCTGATTGAACATGTTCAATCGTTGTTTGTCTGAGAAGTGACGTACTGTAATCGTTTGTCTGTCTGTATTGGTCTGCATCTGTCGGTTGCTAGGAGACGCATGACAAATATAAACAATATGTGTTCTAAAATTGGCTCTAAATATCAAACACGTTTAATATCCTCCATCTGGACAGAATAGTGTGAAGCTAAAAAAAATTGTGCCCATCATACACCAAATTATTTTCTGTGAAATCTGTCACAAAAATCTGCATACTGATTCTAATTTTTGGCAACTAGCGTCGACTTGTCCAAACTGTAACATATGTACAAAAGTCGTGTAGTGTATTACAACCTTAATGCTCTATATTTCAAGTCTTCTGAAGTCATGTAGTATAGCTTTATGTCAGGAAGAATCTTGCCTTGACAGCTATACACATTCACTTTCATTATATGGAAAAGAGCAGCTTGGACATTCTGCTAAAATATTATGGTGATTGGAAGAAAAATATCATAGGAGTGTGAGTAAATGATGACAGAACTTTAATTTATGGGTGAACTATCCCTTTATCTTCCACTCCCTTGCTCTCTTCCTCAATCACCACAGCATGTATTCTTCTTTCTTCTCCCCACTCGAACTTCCGCCTCTTTCTGTTTCTACCTTCTGCCCTCTCACTCCTTCCTGCCTACTGTTGCCAAGGAAACAGTGGAAGAGAGCATTCTGGGACTAAGCAAAACATGATTAAAGAAAAAACGAAGGGGTTAAAGATGGTTCAAGCTAAAAAAAAAAAATGACCTGGAAAATTGGTTAACATTGCAACCTTACTGTTCAGATGCCCACTTATTCCCAAGATGCACTTAGGTGACCATTATGATTATTTTATTGCTGTTGTGCCCCTGTTCTTTTTTGTTTCTTATTTTGCCCCCTTTTATCAATCATTTATTCAGTCTAAAGTGCTCTTTTGATGTGCTGGTGTTTTTGTATTTTATATTTTGAGTACACTGAGATTTTGGCAAATACCCTTGGGCTCTGCCATTGACCGACTCTGGTGGTGAGGCTAAATGTGTAAGAGCTGCAGTCTGGATGCTGGCCACAGCACACTGACTGAGGGCATTGTGGTCATCTTCCTCTCTAGCCATTGTTTTAAAGCGTAGAAATAGTACTGCACTGCAGAGCTGCAGTCACACCCCTCTTTCTCCCTCGCTCTCTCTCTCTTTCTTTCCCTCTCATTTCTCTCCCTCTGCAGACTGATTGATTTTCCCCTGTACTCCTATTTAACCTCACTTCTGAATCTTTGCTGTAACCAGAGAACCCGAGAGTTCTCTCTCTTGGGCTCTCGATGAGCTAGAGCAATTCATTATCAATTTTACCATATCATGTATCACTATGTGTATAAACAGTGCCTTATGTCCTTTTCAGATTATTAAATTAAATTAATTAATTTAAAGTTGCCACAAAACCTTAACTGCATTCTCTCTCTCTCTCTCTCTATAGGAATACATACACATATATATTGTGTATGTATATATATATATATATATATATATATATATACTCAGTAATTAGTTATTATATTTATAGTTATTATATATTTGCTGCATTCTATACTGCTAAAATTAGTTGTATTATATTATAAATTAGTTAATATGTCCACAGAATGGCAGTCCAAAATGATTCCCAACAACCAAATTGGCACAACTGCTGATTGCAACTGCTCTTTCATTCCCACAAACGTTGCAGCCAACTGTCAGAGTTCCAGGTTGCATAGGTGTGAGAATTTGACTGCAGTGCAGTAAAAATTGAGTGGCGAGATATGGCTGAGATGTTGCTGGCCTGGACGATAATGCTTACAAAGGGGACAATGCTTTCATTCTGTTCAGGTCACTGCCCGGAGAGCGAGGGGGAGGGGCCTGTCATGAGCTTTTTTTTTTTGTTTTTTTGTTTTTTACAAATCTCTAATGTAGACTCTAAATAAAATATTTTGTAATACTTCTTCTTATATAGTGAAGTTCTGCATTATTTAGTTTTTGGTGGACCAGACTGCTGGATTCAATAGTTGTCTCAGCAATATTTATTATTAATTGTATTAAAAATAATTAATTTTTCAAGTAATAGTAACGCACATACATGCAGAGATCTGCAGATCCACTGCATTTAACTTCAGTATGATTGAAACATGAACCTGACTGATTCATGTAAAGAATTAAGAAAAATGGAAAAGAAAAATAGTTTAAAAGATATTTGGTAATTCATGTTCCATTTTCTGGTGAATCAAGACCAGTTTATACTCAGTGCAAGGTTATTATCCAAGGTTAGTGAATGGTTGAAGTATATGTTTGAGAAACCATTTTTTTTATTGTCTCAAATCAAGCTGTTCAAATTGGATGTGTTGTGTATGAGTAGGTGTGACGGTGTACTGCATGTATGACACTATCATACATGATCTGAATGTTCTGTGAATATTATTTCAACGTTTGTTGTTTCACTGTGTCCCCTAATGTCAACATCTGCAGACTTAT
The DNA here is from genome assembly GCF_001515625.1 of Sinocyclocheilus rhinocerous. Lineage (NCBI taxonomy): Eukaryota > Metazoa > Chordata > Actinopteri > Cypriniformes > Cyprinidae > Sinocyclocheilus > Sinocyclocheilus rhinocerous. The sequence goes on along the minus strand of NW_015664999.1, from coordinate 437,236 downwards.
ATTTCTTTCTGTTGTTTCTAGCTGCATAAACTACTTTATTTTCTTTCTTTCTTAAATATTTTATTATTTATTATTAATGTAACACCTACTGGTTTGCAATCAACAGTGACATACAACAACCTTACTGGGAACTTTTCTATGTGCACATTGGAATTAATTGTTTATCTTTGACCATGTTAAATGTCATAATTTTATATTTCTGTCCATCCTTGTTCTGTATATGCAGGTGCAAATTTCTGAATGTAAACTATCCCCTGTCCTCTCACTGCAGTCATTACTTACATCACATGATCCTGCTCTCCCTTAATTATTCTTTTTGTGATCATCTTTCTTAGAGTTTGTGTCTTTGTTGTGTAAAGTTTGTGTACTGTCATTTCGTGTTGTTCTGTGTACTGTTGTGTCGTGTTGTGCTGTGTTTGCGTGTTATTCTGTGTCTAAATCATACATACAGATGTGATGTAACTTGTATGTATGTGACTACTAGTGTTTTTGTTTAAAGGATGAACAAATATCCACTTGTGGATATTGCAAATATTAACCCGGACAGATTCACACTGATCAAATATACTGTGTATGAACTCAGACACACTAATGAAACTTAGCTGCGTTATAGACTATAATGCTATAATGCAATAATTCACATAAATATGTTAAATATTAATTTCCCACTAGTAAAAAACATTGACGTCCTCTTTGAAAAGCTCAGATTTTCCACACTTGTTCTTTGTGATGTAATTCGTTATCATGCTGGTTACTGCAAACAGACTAAAGTTTGAGTAAATTGTTCAACACAGTATATTCAACTTTATTTTATTGCTGCACAATTTCTAAACCATTCTGAGGTTAATATTTGTGCCACTAACACTCACCTTCCATCCCACCCCCAGGCCACTCATACAGTCCTCGTAGTGTCACTAAAGTTTGACATGAGGTACGTAAACACAGCAGAGAGGGACTTTCATCCATGTCAGGTCAAGGGCTTGCCCATGCGGATATAATCTCTATGGGCTTGTTAGCATGATTGTTAGACACCATAAGCTGTGCTAGGCTGTGAAGCTACAATGTTAAGACTCTGCATTTCATGCTTTCAGAGAACTTGATTCTCACTCTTTGACCATTTTAACAACGCCTAACTAACTACACTTACAGTGACAGTCAAAGTGAATTTAGCCACATCTCTATCGCAGATGCTAAAGAATTGCAGAAGCACAGAGTCTGTCAAGCTGAAGGCCTGAATTACACCAGTCCACAACACTGTTGTAATTCTTCATACATAACCTCTCACCAAAGCCCTTCAGTGTTGCATGCGTGAGGCTGGTGAGTGTGAGTTGTGTTATTGTGTGTGATGACGATCATGAGATTAATCGACAGGTCAATGAGTATGCTGGAATCATTGTACTGTTAGTAAATACAGAAAATTGCCAAATGTAGGTATTATTAGACTTTTGTTCTTCCATGACCATGAAAGCTCAATTCTTAAATATATCTTAAATATTTTGTTTTGATAACAGTTCTTTTTCCTCCCCTGCCCTCTCCCTTTTATCTGTTTTAGTTTGTCTGTTTTTTGCTTTTTCGCTTTTTTTCCTGCTTTGCTCTATTATTTTTTTTTTTTGGTCTTGTTTTACTGCCATTCTAGGTATCTAGATCTGTTGTTCTAGGTATCTTTGAACTGGAATCCAAAAGTATAGTTATATCCAAACACAATTATTTTCATGTAGGCATTGTCATAAAGCAGCTATTTATGTTAAGAATGGGCTACTAATGCTTTTTTAATCATCACATTTACATTGTAATTGTTCAGAGAAAAAAAGAAGAAAGATAGCAAGTGCCAAAGGTGTACTTATACTGCCTAGCCATATTGATCCTAATTAATCCCATTAAGAGAAGACAAATGCTTATAGGGAATTAAAGACAGTCCAGCAACAGGAAGTGTGATCTTATCTGTACAGTGTTTGCATCACGGGTGCAAATACAGAACATGACGTTCACGCACACATTATTTTCTCTCTGTAAATGATTCTTATGACTCTTATGTGTTTTTATTTGTTACAAACAACAAATAATTTGGTTAAATATGTATATTTCCTCAAATCCATGATGAAAAACAGTCACTTTCTGACTTGCACAAGTGGTCTGGTGTGAGGAACATGATGACCCAGATCTATCTACCACTGCCTTCCTTTACAGCTTCTATAGGCGATGATCTGGTGTAGATTTTGAATGACAAGTGGCTGTGCAGCACCCAGAGTGTCCCAGCAGCCCTCTGAGTCAGTCGCACACACACACACACACACACTTCGGAACTACATCACGCAAGGGACTGGAGATAGGATTGCCGACTATACGACAGTAGGACCTTCTTAACACCCCGTGTTTTTCCTTCCTTGTGAGCTTTTGTCTCTTGTTTTGTTCTGTTAAGACTTATAACTCACTGTGTTTGTGTCTGTGTGGGAAGTTCTCCTGTGTTAGGAGGGGGTTGTCAACTATGTAATGTGCCAGCTCTTCCTTCCATATCCATTCGTGTTGGCTTTTTCAAAAAAAAAACAAAAAAAAAAACAGCAATATCTGAGTCCAGTTCCCCTTTTTACACAATCAAACAGACTATACAGAGGTAAGCTGTGTTTAGCTTTTATTATAACCAGTATTCAGCTATATGAAAAATTTTGTCGAAACAAAGTTTTTATTTCACCCCAAACTTTGGAAAATTCTGTCGTGATTTATTCTCCTCATGCCGTTCCAGACCTGAATGACTTTATTTCTTCTGTGGAATGTAAAAGAACATATTTTGAATATGATTTAAACTGTTTTTGCCCATACAGTGGAAGTCATTGGAGTCTAAAAACACTGGTCTCTAGTGACATTCATTGTATAGACAATAAACACAGAGACATTTTTCAAAATATCTTCTTTTGTGTTCCACAGAAAAATAAAATTCACGCAGGTTTGGAATGACATTTACTAAACTTTCAGGATTTAAAAGAGCTGGTTTAAGTAGCCGGATCGCTGTGGTTGAATGTGTTACCATCCTGGTAAAGAATGACAGATGGTAGTCTGCATACTGAATCATCCACAAGCTAATACTCAGATCACCCTGCCAGATCGTGATGTGAAATTACATCCAACACATATTTTTGTGGGCATATTCGCCATTATCTTTTTAGTGAATTAAGAATGAAAACACACAAATAAACGCAAAGCATTTTTAGTAAATTCCCCCTGAAGTCATTTGAAATCTGACCCAATTTATTAATAGAACCTACAAAGATCACTGAGACCTGAAAAGGGAATTTGTAATCAAATTAAACAACACTGGACTTAGTGGGTGAGAGCAGAAGACAGCCCGAACTCTTTACGAAAGTTTGGCCACACTTACGAAATCAGAAGTTTAACAAAGCCAGAAATGGTTGTGGAAGGAAAGCTTTCAGGCACTTTCGGGTCACATGAAGCTGTTTTAAGTCCCTAATAATCTACTGAAACACACTTGTGTGTAAAAGGAAGACGGATTTGCTGCTAATAATGGAAAGACATTTAGTCTGAAACGCACAAGCTTCACCTGGCCCACAGTGCTGAGCGAGGCTGCTTTGACTAGACGGAGCTCCTCTGCTACTCCTCTGTTGGACTCCAGTGCTAGTATCAGAACGCAGAGTGTTCCGTCTGAGACTGGGTCAAACACCTGGATGCTAAACTCTTTACCTCACTATTGGTCTGAGTCAGCCATCAGGTGCTTCATCCACCTGCTCTTTTACACATCTGCTCTTATCTCTCCCTGAAAACTGTATGTGGCTGCGACTAAAGGGAGTTTTTTTTAATACTGCTGTGCCATAACAACAACAACAAAAAAGAATTTGACAAGAAAACTTGATGACATTTCATAACTCTCATTTTCCTGTTTTGTCCTTGTCTCTGTCTCTGTCTGTCCCTGTCTGTCTTTCTGTCTGTCTGCTTCTGTGTCATTTACATCCATTTCATTGTCATTCTTTGCTTTTCATTTTGTTTTTTCCCCCTTCCCTTCCTTTCCCCTGATTTTTGAACTTGAAAAAAATACCATTTTGTCATGAATTCAATGGTTTTTGCTCATAAAATGCTTCCATAATAATTCCATTTATTCATCTTTCTCTAATGTATGTCATCTATCCATTAACCATCCACCGGATTCTTGGGTTTGTAGCTGCTGGTTACGAGAAGTCCCGCAGCCTCAATAACATCTCGGGGATGACAGGGGCCCCCCTGCGCTTGACCCCCATCACCCCCATCAACAACCCACCCTATGAGCCCTACGAAACCCCCGGCCCCCTGCGCCGCTGCCGATCCCCCATACCCTCCATTCTGTAGCACATCTTAGGGAACGACGACAAAATACGCACCATCATACCGCAATAGTATTAATAATCACAATAACGATGCTAAGTATTCACACCTCTGCTCCTCCATTGACTGGACAGGGTGGGGGTACACAGCACTCTTTTTAATATGTCATGCCTCAAAGGGAGTGGGATGAATTTGTTTAGGGATTTAGAGCTTTAAGTACTAAAATGACTTCATCGCATATACTTCAGGCAATATTTCAGACAGGCAACTAAAAACAATTATATGCTGTAACGTAAGCGGATTATGCCTTATCAAAGATGAAAAAAAAGAAGCACTGAATATTATTAGGATAAAACTCCTCACTGGTCCATAGACAGCGACGAGCACCCTGTAGGAAATCTACCCCTGTAGTTGAATGACAGTAGTTGGCTTTTCCTCATGTTCCTGCCTGATTGCTGGTTGTATAAAAAAAAAACACGAGACTGTGATCCAGCAGGCTTATTCATTGAGTACTAGTCACTGAGATCAGCTTTGATACACCATAATAGGCCTTGAAAATCCACTTCATATCAAAGCTTGGAATGATAAAGGTCATAGGTCACAGACAACATGCAAGTAGTTCAAGTGCATGCTAGAAAAGACGTCAGTTAGGCAAGTAGAATATAACTAAACTCCCAATCACCCTTAACTGCTATGAGGATATGAAAATAAACGCACCATATGCTGGACTGATTTGAACTTCTAATTAAGCCCTGATTTGACTGTGATGAAGGAGTTTTTGGTGATTCAGGCCATAGAACATGATGAGTATTATGATTATGATAAACACAAGGACCATCTTTAATCACACACTAAGTATTTCCTACAGCAACATTAGTTGTCACTCGATATTTTAAACTATTAAGTCACACCGTTATTATAATTATGCTCTATTTAGGACAAAGACAAATGTTTAAACCATTTTAGTGCAATATCAACTATTATGATGATCTCTGACCCTGAGAAGCTGGAGATAAATCCTGCAAACTTTACTATGTGCAACTATTAACTTTAACAACTGTTGTAAACTAACAGAGAGACCGAGAACTGATCATTATTTAAAAAATAAGCTATTTTTGTACTAAGCATTTGGACATTGCGATTCGGATCGGGGTTTGGAGTTGCGCTGGCGGCTTTGAGTTGACATTTTGGGAGGACAGGATATCGTGCTGTTGCATGGAGATCTACAATTAACGTTTTGGTTTTTGTATTTTGACTCTCTGCATATTCAACACCAAGTACCACGAAATTAAAAGAGCAGTGGTCTGGACAAATGGCGGGAAAAAATAAATAAATAAGGAGGAGCCATTCCTATTAAGGGCCTATAACCTTCTGCACTTCTTCGGGACCCTTTTCAGTTTGTATACTAGTGCATGAAGGAACTGTCTTTAAAATATATCCTTTCCTTATTATGGTATTTCCTCATTAATATGAAGACATATCAAGCTGAACTGCACTCCTCACTGCATATCCACATATCCTGGGGCTGTGGTGAACCAGACAGTGGCCTCTATGTTTCCCTACAAAGGGCAAGAATTAGCTGGACCTTTTCATCATCATCACTGGCATTGCCTTCCCTCATCATAATCATTTTCTGATTACTGTTATTCCTATCATTTGAATGCAGTAGAAAATCAGTTCAGTTTGTTTTCTCTTTGGTCCTCTTCTTTTCTTTCTCTGTTCCTTTTTTTTTACCTGCTCTGTCTCTTGGATGCTGACCTTCGTTCCAATATAAAGGAGGGAACATTGAATGGATGCTGGATTGACAGTTCATCTCTCTTTTCATTTCCTTTCTGTGTTTTTTAATGCTCTTTATGAGGGTGTATAGTTCAGGTATTAATGATTTGTACAGTTTTGAAGGTTGACTTTGTAATTTCCACATGCATGGATTTCTATTGCGAGCAATAAGGAAATTATAAGTCTGTGTTTTGATAAGAAAATGTATTTTAACAGAGGTTTATGTACTTGTTTGTTGATACGAGTGTGTACATATGGATGTGTATATTCATATGCACATGCATATTAATGATTTGCATGAAACAAATGTACAAACTTTTTTCCATTGATGTTTTGTTACCAATCTGTCATTTTTGACTTGATTGCTGTGGGGGGCGGGGCTTAGTTTTGCATGCTAAGTTGCTATTGGGTGGCAGAGACCATTACAACTGTTGTATTGAATGTGGGGTTTTGAATGTGCTTTAACTATGTAATTGTTTAAGTTTTCTTTTCTTTGTTAGACATCAAAAGCATTGCAGATTGTCATGATATGATTTATTCTTTTTCATCTTTTCACAGAGAACTATTCTGAAAGCCCAGTGCTTATCAGATATATGCAAAACGAAGCAGTAACTGTGAACTAAGACTAGAACAGAAAATCCACTTCTTCCTTCACAAATACATTCCCAAACGCACACCTGAGCCCCCAAACCTGTATCAGCTCTCGTACAAGTCCATTTTAGTGTGTATTCTCATCTCATCAGTCTTGTTTACTCATCTTAGTTTTGCATTATTAATGAGCAGAATAGTTGTTCTCTCCCCCCTTGCTGTTGTGTTAAACTCAGCTCTAGCCCCCTCTGCTGGTCTTACGGGGGATGAACTAACGTAGCATTCGCTGTTGTAGATCATTAGCACTCTTTGGTCACTTTAGAGGCTAAGAATACAGATTTTAGCCCTTAATGTTTACATGTTATATTTAAGATTAAAGAAAAGATTCTTTAGGCATTTATTTGAACACACTCCGAAGGATTGATTTCCTGTTCTCTCTTGTGTGTCGCTAAACACTGATCAGAGCAGAGAGAAAGAAGCTAATGCTAAGAAGTCTGCTCACTGCAGCAATGCATGTTTCCACACATTCAAGATAGCTAGCACTTAGCATCCTAGTGCATTTTGTGGTTTTGCTGTGTGTAGTCTATCTGTAAAGGCGTAGTCAGAGTGGATGGGATGACTCCACTTTTATCCCTTTATCTCATTTCTGAAGTTATGATGCGAAAGTGACAGGCCTGCCACTAGTTAGCTTAGTTAGCGAATGCCCTGGTAAGCAGAGGCTGCATGCGATCACGGAGGACAATGTAATTAATTCTCCTGTACACAGACTGCATGTGGAGTTAACAGCACAGAAACTATTGTTAGATTCAAATGTGGCATTTGAAACGGGGAGAGCAGGTCGAGTTCAAATGATTTAGCGACATTATCCAGAATCCTCTCTGTTTCTGACTTACGCTCCCCTGTCACTACTCAGGTAAATCTCTTTTTGTTCGTCTATACCAGTGCTTCCAAAATGATGTCATTCGAAACAAAGAGAGAGGCAGATGGGAACACCCCGTGTACGCATGCATCTAATCATGTTTGATCCCAACACTCGTTCCAAGTCTTCCTTTTCCACAATGTCCTTCACATCCTTCATTTCATCATTTCATTTGTCACTTTCATTTATTCCCAACTCTTACTGCTTCCAAATAACAACCAAAAAGCCCGGATGACATTATGAGAAACTGAGGAAAAATAATGAGTGATTTGTTTAAAAAAAAAAGAAGAAGAAAAAAGAACTTTGGATTACAAAAAAATAAAAACCTGTATGTGGAATCAGGACACAACCAAATTCAGGAGATGAAAGCTTGAGGGTCAGATGGACAGATTGTGTGTTTGGGGAACAGAGGTTTGGGAGGATTGTCAACAAATGAAGAAAGGCGTCGTGAAATGGAGGACAGTTTGGGGAAGAAAGAAAAAAGCAAAGAGAGGAGGAAGGGAGCTGAACGCTTCTCAGTGTAAGAATGTGCGTATGGTGTTCTGTGCGTCACACTGCGTGTTTTCATGTGATGTGCCTGACTGTGTGCTTAGTATTTTGATTTTCTTTGTGTGACACTTTGTTTTCCCGCTCTTCTAATGTTTGGCACTGTGCTTAAATGGCATGTACAAATATATAGGATTGCAAGATTCACACAGTTTTGTTGGATAAAAGATTAACAAACCCCACTGAGTCTAGCTGAATGATGAGACGAACTCCTTCAACTACTACTGCTCCCTCAATGGCTTCAAGTGACATTTCTTCCCTTCTCTTTGTCCGCCGTTTCACCCTTTACTTGAACTTTCCTGGCTCTCTGCTCTGCCCTTCACAATCCCCCTCAGTCATGGCAGCCTCCAGCAGTGGCACGACAGCTCCTCTGGAGATCTCCGACACCTATAGGGCTCTTTTCTTTTGACGGTTATGGGTCTGAAGAGTTAGGTTGAAGGGGATTTTAAGGCTGTGGGTGAAGTTTTCTTTTTAAGTTGAGTCCTGATGGAAAGTTTTGGGTTGACTTGCGATGTTTGACTTTTTATTTCATCCACATTCTGTGGGTAAATCAAAGCTTTATCCATCGAAAGTTAGCCTGCGTCCACTTCATAGCAATCTAATGAATATTAGCGTTGTGTGAACTGCTGTGTCTTGAGACCAAGAGCACTTACATCGCAAAGCACTATTTTTCAAGCAGGAAGCCATGATGTGAGAGTAGCGCCACCGTATGAGCTCAAAGGTGCTCAGGAGACCGTGCTGATTCAGAAAGCTGAACATGGTTTTGTAGTTCTTAAGTTGTGTTGAGTTTGTTTCAAATGTTGACATTAGCGTTAATTTTATTCTGTAGTTGATTTTCTGGTGGTACAGAGCATTGCAAGGTTTTGACAAGATTTTGTTTCAGTCATTTAATATTTTTTTATTTTGAAAGTTTCAAGATTTGCATATGCTGAGCACCCACTAAAACCAGCCATGCCATACCAAAACGGACTTCCTTATGAACTTAGCAGCAGATTTCTGATATTAGCATCAGTATTAGCATTATCCTGTGTGAGAGGAGACCATGATTCCACCAATGTCGCTTTAAAATCATAGATTACACATGTGAGTAACTGTTTGTTTAAAACATTTGGTGTCTTCTTCAACAGGATACGAGGTTACTTTTCAAAAGTTGGTTAGTCTGGTTAGGTGTTTTAAGGTATTTAAAGTGTCATTTCCTGTCTTAAAACACCATGACTGTATTCTGTCAGCACTCATCGTTAAGAATCAGATGTAAGCTTAGTTTAGTAACTACCTATGCAACACCTAATCAAGACCTTAGCAGCTCACACACACACACACACACACACACACACACACACACCATGTGCTCAGGCCAGCAGGCTGGTGTCTGTTTACCGGTGCTGTGTGTCCAGGGAGGAAAATGACACAGATGCAGCTCCATCACCACAAGAGCCAGCATTATCTGCTGACCGTGTAGTTTTAATTCAAACATTAGCAGCTGGTCCGAGTAGCTTGAAGGTGCGACAGATGTGTGCAGCTGTAGTAGCCATGTCACTTTCCTCAGTGGTGCACTGAATTTCCTCTCCCTTCAATTAATACGTCAGATACGTTTTTGCAACGTCTTTTCTGCGTGCTTCTACTGCATATACTCATCTCAGAGGGTCTGTAGGACATCTATGTTACAAGAACTTGTTTTATACGTGGTACTCAGTTCCAAATTGCAATGCATTTGCTGACTGGTTAAGATGACGTGTACCTCTCTGATCGTTCATAAAGTCCGATTGGATGGTGTTTTGGAGCAATAATGATGTAGGGCCACCTTTTTCTCATTGTCATCATTAGGAATTGGGGGACATGTTCATCTCATCCCTAATTAGAAATCCAGTGTGCCTGAAACTGTTCCCTGGATGTTCCCAATTGAAGATGCTCTCTCTGCGAATGCTTGTCTTAGCGTGAATGAGACCGCAACCCCTCCAGATGGCTGACAGCTCAACATACCTTTACTTGAAACCCAAATACAAAACATATCAGAGAGGAGCAGAACAAAGCCAGAATCAGTCTTCATGCTTTCTCAACTTCCTGTTTGCATCCCCTCCCCCCTCTCGTCTGTTCCCTCTCCTTCTATATTTTTGAGGAAGAAGCTTTTTTGCATCCCTTGTTCTTGTGTTTTTCTATCATATTGTTTGAAGTTGAATTATAATGCATGCATGGAATACAATGAGGACGTAACTTGTGAATAATTTGTGAATGGCCAGAATGAGGTGACCATCTCTTTCACCTGGGCTCTCTACTCTGCGACTTCTCTTTCTGAGACAATTAGAGAGGAAGAAAGAGCATATATTGTTTCTGGTTTCTCTCACATCCCTTTCTCTTCAAAATGTAGCCATGCCAAATATAAGTTATGGCTGTACGCTAGCCATTCCGAAAGACTCTGTGTTTCATTTACATATTTATATATTGTTTTTAAGATGATATTTATCTGTATATATCTGTAGTGAATATTCATCAGAGCTTCCACAGACTCAGAGCTGAACAGATGCAGCAGATGTCGACAAAACAGCCTGCAGGAACTCAGTT
>NW_015664999.1:404608-418393 GCF_001515625.1 Sinocyclocheilus rhinocerous | reverse complement strand
TGAGGGTCAGATGGACAGATTGTGTGTTTGGGGAACAGAGGTTTGGGAGGATTGTCAACAAATGAAGAAAGGCGTCGTGAAATGGAGGACAGTTTGGGGAAGAAAGAAAAAAGCAAAGAGAGGAGGAAGGGAGCTGAACGCTTCTCAGTGTAAGAATGTGCGTATGGTGTTCTGTGCGTCACACTGCGTGTTTTCATGTGATGTGCCTGACTGTGTGCTTAGTATTTTGATTTTCTTTGTGTGACACTTTGTTTTCCCGCTCTTCTAATGTTTGGCACTGTGCTTAAATGGCGCACTCGCTCTCTATTCCCTATGCCAGCTTCACTGTTTGGTAAAATATCAAAATAAGGGCACTTCATGGGGAATAGCGAGTCGTCTTGGGACGCACCCTTTGTGTGAAGGGGATTCACTGATGTACAATGAGCTTTTGCTTTGTTCTGGTCCATCCTAGAGGGCTGACAAAATCAGTGATTGTTAATTGATTCTGTTGATTTTATTGACATAGTTTTAGAACAAGATTTTGTGGCCCTCAACGACTGGAACTTTTATTCAGCTTTGTGTGCGTTTGTTTTTGTGAGTGTGATTCCAAGAGTCTTGCATTTGTGTGTTTTGTTTTTGAACGCATGTTACGATGGGCTTTGCTATGAGTACACTTGGGTTTTTGGTTTGTTTCGTTTCTTTTTACATTGGTATTTAGGAGACTTTATGAAAATAATGTTCCATGGACATCACTCCAAAACAAGCAAAAAGAAAAAAATGTGCGTTTGGCTTCTTTAGCTTCGGCTCTCTCAGTTGCGCGGTCTGAAACGGCTGGCATCTGCGAAAGCCTCTAGCAGTGTGTAGCTTTTAATGCGTTTGTGTTAAGGCGATGTGACGTGTGACGCGATACTGATTTATCTGTCCTCCATTTTCCTATTCCCCTCTCTTTCTGTCTTTCTCTTTTCTTCCCTACAGTGCTGAGCTTCTGAGCTTCCCCTTTTCTAAAGCTCCCCAACCGCAAAACCTGTCCGGAGGCAACCCCCAGGGTCACCACAGGATTAGAGATGGCGAAAGAGAGAAAACGAGAGATGAAAGGAGTGCTTCGCTAAACCAACTGGAAGAAAACATTGTAACACTCATCTCTCCATTGCTAACCCCCAACATAGGTGCAATAAACTGACAATATCACGTCCTGGGAGGACGTGGAACACATTCTTCCTACAGGGATCGCTGGCCTTGGAAAACGGGTAGGATTCAGCATACAAACTGTTGTATGTCCTGGCTCAACCCTCCTGATGGAAATGGATGCAATTTTAAAGTGATGAGAACTATTTTTGTGGGGCGTTCCACCATAATAAATGCACCTGAAAGTGGACAAAAACCCTCAATACAGTCTCAGATACACGCAATGTGTGGAAAAACACCCATCATGCCCTTCAACGCTATGCAATTCAACCACACGTTGACAGTCAAGTTCATGCAACGTTTCAATCAAATGGTTTATCACCCAAACTTTTTCCGCTTCTTTAACTTTTGGAGATCTTGCACGTGCTTTAAATGAAAATAGACAGTGGCGTCAATGACCCGCCATATTCCTATATCGTACTGTTTCCCCATTCATTCAATTGGAAATCTTGTTCAGAGTGTCCTTCTCAGGGCTCACAGAAAGGCGACTTTGTCAACTATGAAGACAAGAGCGTTAGCCTCTCTCTTTTCTCTCTCTCTTAGTTTAGTTCTCTGCATCTCAGCATTTCTGTTCCACTGTAGATGAACTGCATGGCATGAATGGAAAAAAAACAAAAAAACAGAGAGAAAGATGGTAGAGATCATGCTGAGAGGAACAAGAGGAAACCGTAGACAGGACCACTCTGTTTGCACAGTACAATATGGGTGACTCTGGATCAGTGGATGGAGTCACTTTTTTCACCTTCATGTGGGGAACAGAAAATACAACATAAGTGCATGATACTAAGGACAGAGGGGTTTTTAAGTGGACTGGGTGAACTTTAAACAAAAGCTGAAAAAAAGAGAAAATTAAAAATGCATTTTTCTCACTTTGTTTACCAGCATGACTAAACTGCATGACTTCTGCAAGCCCTGAACCCCAAATTAGAGGGCTTGAAATCACTAAACACCGAAATCAAATGGAAACAATAAAAGTTTATGCTAAATGCTACTAAATTTAGAAAAAAAAGAATATATATATATATATATATATATATATATATAAAAGAGAGGCTCTATATTTTGTTCATTAGGAATTGGGGGACATGTTCATCTCATCCCTAATTAGAAATCCAGTGTGCCTGAAACTGTTCCCTGGATGTTCCCAATTGAAGATGCTCTCTCTGCGAATGCTTGTCTTAGCGTGAATGAGACCGCAACCCCTCCAGATGGCTGACAGCTCAACATACCTTTACTTGAAACCCAAATACAAAACATATCAGAGAGGAGCAGAACAAAGCCAGAATCAGTCTTCATGCTTTCTCAACTTCCTGTTTGCATCCCCTCCCCCCTCTCGTCTGTTCCCTCTCCTTCTATATTTTTGAGGAAGAAGCTTTTTTGCATCCCTTGTTCTTGTGTTTTTCTATCATATTGTTTGAAGTTGAATTATAATGCATGCATGGAATACAATGAGGACGTAACTTGTGAATAATTTGTGAATGGCCAGAATGAGGTGACCATCTCTTTCACCTGGGCTCTCTACTCTGCGACTTCTCTTTCTGAGACAATTAGAGAGGAAGAAAGAGCATATATTGTTTCTGGTTTCTCTCACATCCCTTTCTCTTCAAAATGTAGCCATGCCAAATATAAGTTGCTTTTAGTTGCTATACTATATTTATTATAGTATAGTCTGACCCAATATGCACTACCTGTACTTTTCTACTTTAGTTACTTTATGTAGCTTGTTTGAAGGGGGAATTCATTGCACTATCACAGCTAATGGAGCGGCTGTGTATACTGCTGAGCGTAAGCCTAACCATACCCCCCAAGTTAAGAAACAGGGACAGAGAGAAAGAGAGGCCAGTGAGAAAGAGAAGGTTCCTAAAAGAAATGGATGAGTTCTATGCTACTAAGGTTGATGCTGGATACAATTTTATTGTCATACAAAAAAGGGAAAAAAAATATCAAGAACTGTATAAAATATATTTCAATGGAATGTTTATTATTTACCTTTTATATTTTTGAAATGTATAAAGAAAAAAACTAATAAACTGTAATAATTTAACAGTTTGTGAAAACTGAGGCTTAAAAATCATTATATTATTAAAAGTATGGAAGTTTGAATGTGAATGCTAACCTACCTGATCAAATCTTCTCCATTACAGATAGGAAAAAAATTATAATAACAATTAGAAAAATGAAATCCAATTTAAAAACAAAAAGTTATCAAAAAGTCAATAAAAATGTTAAAAGCTCATGCCAAAATTTTCAACACGTGTCCTGTGTGATTCTTTAAATGTTTGTTGTGATTTTTTCATGTTACTCTGGGATCCAGTTACTTTTCTGTTTTTGCTCATTTTTTAAATGTTAGCATTTCATGATAAATGTAATTCCGTTACATGCTAATTAAACATCAAAATAATTTTTAATAATGATTTTCCTTTACATGTACCTTCATGGGTTTGTGGGAAGGACTTTATTTAATGCAGGCTTTTTGCATTGGTTTTTCATAATCTACATTATTGGAAAAGTAGTAACAATTACATTTCAAATGTAACAATATAATTTTTTTAACACATTTATAGTACATAGTTATTAAGTCTGTAGTTGCAGGGTTATTTATACATTTCTAATATAAATTTTATAGACGAGGTAGAGATTACAATAACAGTGGGCATAGACAAAGTCTTGGCACAGCACCTATAACATTTCAAGTCTTGCTAGTTATTGCTATACTTCCCATTTTGGATTCATTTTATCCCTCCTCACTCACATGGACTGAGACAGGCAAACAAAAAATTTTTTTTTAAATCACAGTCTGTAATTCCTATCGGATCTACACTATACATTATAATATATTACACTTTATTACTGTGCATGATATTGCCAAGCAGCCTTCTCTTACTTGGTCAGATCATCATTATTTTTGGTCCGTTGCATATGTAAATCCCAGCATTCCCCCTTTTCTCACTTCATCAGTCCTTCACTGACCCTCCTCAGGCACATCTGTTCAGTCTCCAGACAATGAGGCCACCCAGCAGTACTCCACTGATGAAGAGGACTCCAGAGGAGAGGGAGATCAGGCTGGATGAGGAACCAAAATCTCGCTCAAAGGAGTAATGAGCCAAGGAAGAGATACTGTTGATCTGCAGGTATTTAAAAGAGTGACTATTACTGATGTATTTTCAATGCTATGCTGTGCTAGTACAAATATTCTCATGTTTATCAAATCATACCCATCCTCCTCTATTGCAGATCCAGTTCAGAAGGTTATCCCTGAAGTAATCCAGTGTCCAAGACACAACGCCTGAGACTAAATCAGCAAGAATCTATCAATGCAAAACAAAAAACAAGCACAGATGCATTAAAGTCCAACCTCAGAGCATTAACACTTTGGTTTGGGCACTGAAACTCTACAAATGTATGTTGGCATAACAAATTAATTGTGAAATTTATAGGAAGTGAGCTGGATTGAATGTATCCTTCATCATTTAAATTTGTACTGTATTTATGACTCCTATATAGAAACACACAAACAAATGAGACTAGGAAAAATAAAGAGAGCACTGCATACCTTTGCAATGGATTTCCCAACAACACAGATCAGAGTAACAATTTTCCCCCAGGTGATGTCATCAACAAAAACTTTGTCTACAAGCTTCTGGAAACTCTGTCTATCTGCCACACGTGCAAACCCATCAACCATGCTGAATTCAAACACATCTTTTAATAAAACAGATTTGCTCTTTCATTATACTGGAAGCTTGTATTGCAACTTTGTGTTGCAATTTCAATTTTATTTCATTTCTCATGATCAACATTTAGTTGTGACTTTTTATCTCAAAATTGCCAACCTTTCTCATAATTGCAAATTAAACAAAATATGATATTTTGAAGAATGGTCAGGGGGGGGGGCTGCTTTGAAAAACAAAATGTTTCTGAAAGTAATTTTCAGATGCAACGGGGGAAAAAACGGGATAAACACAAACATGAAACTTGTAAATAAAATAATCTGATATATAGCCTATGTACCATTTAAAAACATATAACCTAGTTTGATATATGAATTGGGTGTTCATCAAAGATTGCATGCGGTCGGAGATTCCCGTGTTTACAGCTCCGTAAAATAACCTACTGGAAGCTCTGTAATTTTGCTGTATAGGCCTATAGATAAAAATATTAAAATTACAAACACACAATAACATTTTAAGTTACTTCCATTTCTAGTAATTGATGTTATAAATACACATGCCTGATTTTTGTTTTAATTATCCATCGTACATAAAAAACAAAACAAAAAAACATTTGCAATCAAGACTGAAAAAAGCCAGAAGTGAAAGTAAACCAGATTTGGCCCAGACTCTGTTGCTATCTGTGAAGCCAAGCATAAGAATAGCCTACTAATGTAAATGTGTTAACCCACAGTAACAAATTTTAACAGATTAATCGCATATTTTCGTTTGCTGCATGCTTTTAAAAACACAATAAAAAAAATTAAAAAAATTTTTTTTTGAGGAAAATAAAAAAAAAGATACGTCTCGTATAAGTTGCATTTTCAGAAATAATAACGGCAGGCCTAATAATGTTATAATGTACCAACATTATGAACACTATAGGATATTTTAGTTCCCCTCACTTTACAACAATTTAACCGTATCAGAACAGAATAAGAATTTAAAAATATATAATTCTAATGGATAAATATAATTGCAGTATATAATAATATATGCTTAGCAATAAACATGCCAAAACAAAAAAAAAAAAAACATTTGCAATCAAGACTGAAAAAAGCCAGAAGTGAATGTAAACCAGATTTGGCCCAGACTCTGTTGCTATCTATGAAGCCAAGCATAAGAATAGCCTACTAATGTAAATTTGTTAACCCACAGTAACAAAATTTAACAGATTAATCGCATATTTTCGTTTGCTGCATGCTTTTAAAAACACAATTAAAAAAAATATATATTTTTTTTTTTGTTGAGGAAAATAAAAAAAAAGATACGCCTCGTATAAGTTGCATTTTCAGAAATAATAACGGCAGGCCTAATAATGTTATAATGTACCAACATTATGAACACTATAGGATATTTTAGTTCCCCTCACTTTACAACAAATCCTTTAAATTTAACCGTATCAGAACAGAATAAGAATTTAAAAATATATAATTCTAATGGATAAATATAATTGCAGTATATAATAAAATATGCTTAGCAATAAACATGCCAAAACAAATTAATTTATAAAGAAACGTAAGGTAAAGTTGGGCTTACCTCTCTCAGGCACAAATCCAAATGTGTCCATATTCCCGATGTAGCTGAAGCTAAACTATTAGCCTTATTAGGAAAAATAGGCTTTTTAGTTAACGCGCGTTCCAGTATCGACGGAAAAATATCATAATGAGCAAAAATATGACACAGTGGACCGGGTCTCACGCGGAACGGCACGGTGAACGGCTGCGCTGTTTCCAATGAACGCAGCAGCTTAGTGTGCGCGTGAGGCGCTGGCGCGATCAAACAGCTGAAACATCAAATAGACTACTCCGTCATTTTTGGTCATACAGTAAAGGCATAATTCGAAACTGCAAAGTGCAAAGTGTTACCAGTTTGAAAATTCAAGAATAATAGCAAAGTTAATAAGAATTCTTTCTAAATGCAGCACCATTCTTATTTCGCTCTGCATAACCTGAACGAAAAAAAAAAATGTTTTTGCTAAGAAGGAACCGAAATGAAAACATTTCGCTTTTAATCTGTGTATTTAACAGCCTGGGAGACCTTCTCAGGGCAGTACCTTGCCTCACCGACTAAAATCAGGGCGCCCACTACGGAGACGGCACCAGAGGTGAGGGGGCACAGTGACCGAGGTGGCCGGGCCGGGCCCCCTCAGGCCCCCCCGTGGCGCCGACGCTGAGAATGGTGGTAACTAAACAAGAATTGACGTTAGCAATTCTAGACTTCCATTGTATGGAGGAAAAAAACGATCTAATGGAGGGTGAGTAAATGATGGAATTTTCGTTTTCATGGACTAATTTTAATTTTTGGGTGAACTATCCCTTTAAACTATCAAACATTAACTTTAACATTAATATAAAGTAATGTTTTTACTCAGAGACAGAAACGGACTTCCATAATTATTACACAGTAATATTCTCGCATACCAAAAAAGACATTTCAATACTAACTCATTGAATTTTGGCTCTCGATCGAGACTGTCGCCGAAGTCTCTGATGAGGCTAGCCATCTGTTCCAGGAGCTGCTCCCGCTCATCACTCATTGGCTGCGGCTCAGGAAGAGACGGTGCGCATGTTCCCGCCCTCTGGTCCTTCACTGATCTGAGAACATTATTTGAATTATGAAAAAAAGAAACTATTGGTAATAATGTACTGACACTTTAGTGCTACCCTCTGTTGGATTTTATGTTTGGTTATTTGGGTATTATTTTTTTTTAATATTATAAAAATTATTTATTAGTATTTATTAAGTTATAAGCATGGCTTAAATATGTAGTGTGTGAAACTTACCGAAGTACAATATTCGTTGAAAACTGGTCATCTAAATGTTGCATACAAAAGTAAAATGTTAGTTACTACAGGCTACTGAGCTCACGTTAAGAAATATAAATAAAAAAAAGCCTGTTTCGTAAAGTCTGAATACCTGACATGGCAGGCATGATCTTCCTCTTTGGTCCTACGAAAGGATTTGATGGCCACTTCACAAACCGCAGTGAAACTGTCTTTACGTGTGACCTATACATTCACGTTAATGTATAAACATTTCGCAAACCTCTAACTGGTTTAGTAGGCTTTAGTAGTCTTGGTGTCTAAATCAGATATATTGTTAAACAATTGTCAGTTCCGCATCTTCACTGCTAGCGTTGCACTAGGCTAAATGAAAATAAAAGCGAAACAAAAAAAGCGGTTTTACGTGACTGCATAATTTCCTTTCATGTCTCCATCCAAAACAAATCTATATTTAGCAGCCATCCTCAAACTATAATGTAGCTCAGAAGAAAATGTCTCTCTCTGTACATAGGCCTATATATATTACTATTTTGTTTGTTTGTTTTATATATATATAACAAACAAAAACATACATTTTCAGAAATTATGGGGACTTTAATCACATTCAGTGCACAATACTTAAATGTACAAGGAAGAGGACAAGCCAGATTATACAAAACTACTAATGTGTGTCATATGATAATTATCAATAAAAAGCTTAGGCTCAGTTTTATCCCTACAATCGGTCCTGATCCTGAATAAACATACCTTTCTTTAAATCAATTAACATTACCATATTAAATGTTTTCTTACAAAACAGTAAGTATTTCTTACAAATACATATATATATATATATATATATAAAAGGCATATTACAATAAAAAAGGGGCAAATTACAAAATACAGATAGAAGCTACATGGTTTCTCTCAAGTTCAGTGTTATGGACACTTCTGTTGCAGCATCTTCATTTTCTTTCTCTTAGCTACTTCTTGGAAATTTCAAGACGATGAAGCCACCTAGCAGTAGGCCACCAGTGAAGGCCAATGTGGCTCCGAAATAGGAAGAATATTTACTAAGTGAAGAACCAGAAAATTGCTCAAAGGAGAAACAGGCCAGCGCAGGGATACTGTGCATCTGTATTAAGGGGTACAAACAAAGCAGATGTCATAGATATGACATTGTGATCAATACTGCTCAACACATCTTCTAACAAGATTAGAACCAGAAAACAAAAGTCAAATGCTTTTTCATGTAAAAATGTGTCTTCGTTGTTTCTTACCCATCCTCCCATTTTGCGAATCCATTCCAACAGATTCCTCCTGAAGTAATCCAGACTTAAGATCAAAATATCTGAAACAATTGTGGGTAAGCGTGCAAGGACCATCTATTGAGAGGAAAGAGATATATATGTGCAGATATAAACATAAAGATGCATGTCTACAAACAACAAATATATTAACATAAAATTTAAAAAGACAACAGAGACATGTAGGATCTAACTAATCCAATACCTTTGCAGACAGTTTTCCAACTGAATAGAACAGCACTATAATTCTCCCCCAGTTGATCTGGCCATCTGTGAAAACCTTTTCCACAAGTTCCCAGAAACTTCTTTTATCAGCCACTTTTACTAAGCCATCAATCATGCTGTGAGGTCAGAAAAACAGAAAGTGAAACCTGGTGTTTTAAAAGCAGTACAGACAGCAGCACTGATGTTCAGTAAAGACAGACAAAGATTCAGATCTCAGACTGACTCATTGAATGATTTATCCTGATCGAGCCTATCACCGATCACTTTGATGGTCTCCGCCAACTGTTCAACAAGCTTTTGGTCCTGGCAGTTGCTTATTGGTCGAGCTTTAGGAAGGGCTGGTGGGGCTGCATGCACTTCGGCTGCTACCCTCGTCACCTCATGTCTTACCACCCTGAAAGACATTTTATTTGTTAACTGCATATGAATAAAATGTTTATGCCATCACAGATTCACAATTACACATTATATCAGTTAATGAAATTACAGTATTTAACTGTAAATTTAAGTTAAAACCGTAAAACCTAAAACGTTGCTACCGTATTTTTTACGGTAAAATTCCGGCAACCACAGCTGCCGGTTTTTTACCGTAAATTTTACGGAATTTTTTTTACAGTGTAGTCCTGGCTTAAGCTAAGCCCCATTTGTGAAACCGGGCCATAATTTCATTACAACTTTCCTCAAATGACATTCACGATGGTATGAAATGGCACTCGGATTCTGACTACAGCCATCATTACATTCCAATCTAGTCAGTATGGCATTTAGATTTTCCAAAAAAAGATTTTATTGCTACCTAGTATAGCATAGGAGACATTCTATTACTTAGAATACATTTCATGTCCATTGATGATACAACTCCAAAAGTTGGGATGTGTTGTAAAATGCAATAAAATCAAAAATCTGTGATTTGTTAATTCTCTTTAACATTTACTTAATTGACAAAAGTACAAAGAAAAGATTTCCAAAGTTTTCACTGACCAACTTAAACGTATTTTGTAAATATAAACAAATTTTGATATGAATGGCTGCAACTAACTTTAAAAAAGTTGGGACAGAGGCAATATGAATGTGAAAAGGTTATAGAATATCCAAATTGAACCGTTTTGAAATGGTTCACAGTAAGCAGGTGAACTGGTAATATGTGAGGAGATCATTTGGGTATAAAAGGAGCATCTCAGACTTTGCAAGCAAAGCTGGATCATGGCTCATCACTTTGTGCCAAATTTCATGATATAAGTGTCAAACAAATCAAAAATGACATTTCTCAATGCAAAATCGCAACGAATTAAGGTCTTTCACCAACTACCATACATAATATTGTGAAAAGATTCAGGGAATCCAGAGAAATTTCAGTCTGTGTAGGGCAGGGGTGTCCGAATTTAGTCCTGGAGTTTAGCTCCAACTTGCCTCAACACACCTGCCTGGAAGTTTCTAGTATCCCTGCCTCAGTTGAATGTGCATGACCTTTGAGCCCTCAGATGGCTTTGCATAAGAAACCATCATGCTGCGGTGTTAAATATAGCCACATGTGCTCAGGAGTACATCAGAAACCGCTGTCATTTACCACAGTCTGCCGCTGCATCAATAAATGCAACTTGAATTTCTGTTACTCTAGAAGAAAGCAATACATCAATTCTATGCAGTGATACTGCGGGGTTCTCTGGGCCAGAGCTCATCTCAGATAAAAAGACAGATAAAATGTGTGCTGTGGTCAGATGAGTCCACATTTCAACTTGTTTCTGGGGAAAATGGACGGAGTTCTCAGTCCCAAAGACTAAAGAGACCATCCAGACTTTTACCAGCAACAGATGCTAAACCAAACGTCTGTCATTGTATGGGGGTGCAGCAGAGCAAACGGCATGGGTGACTGGCATATGTGTGAAGGTACCATTGACATGGAGGCATATGTTGGGATTGTACAGAGACATATACTGCCATCAAGATAACGTCTTTCATGGGAAGTCCAGGGTTATTAGATCAAGACAATGCCAGGTCTCAATCTGCATGTGCTACGACAGTGTGGTTTTGTAGACAAAGATTGAATGCGCTAGACTGGCCTGCCAGAGTCTTTGTCTGACCGTGCACCCATACTTATACCCTGTTCTTATCAGTCATTTTTAACCAAAAATTGGTAATCTGGTTTTTTATTGGTTTTGCTTGTCTGGTTTGCCACAATTAATTAATCCTCTTCCTGACATTTTCTCAGATCGGCCATTTTTAAAATAATTTTATTCCGCCGTCTCCTATTGGTTGGAATCGTCCCCATGTGACATACATCAAACTTGTTTGTGTTGTACCTGTCATACTGTGGAAATCACCCAAAGTTCACTTAAATACACAAAATAATGATCTTTAAAAAAGCATCATATGACCCCTTTAAGTTCACTGGTACTGTCCAGTGGAAAACACATGTACCGCTCACTGGAGGGCACCCGAGACACACAGTCTGTATTGAGACATCCAATATTGGAACAATCATTGAAACAATCAACTTATTGATTAGTCTATTGATTATTGCCATAGTTATACATCATATTTTAAGTCAAATAAGTACATGACATCATATTTTAAGTCACAGTCATGAAAAGGAGAATCAGACAACGACGATCATGGACTGCTGAGCATCTGAAATCTTGTATAAAGCGTAATTGGACAAAAATTTTGCTTGCAAAACTTTAACAATTAGTATCCTCAATTCCCAAACAATTAAACATTGTAATTAAAAGGTTGATGTGACAGTGTTAAACATGTCTCTGTTCCAAATTGTTTGGAGTGTGTTGCACCCATCAAAATCAAAATTTGTTTATATTTCCGAAAAAAAAAAAATTATGTTGACCAGTGAAAACATTGCACATTTTTTCTTTGTACGTCAGTCAATTAAATAAAGGTTAAAGAGAATGAACAAATAACATATTCTTGATTTTATGGCATTTCACAAAACATCCCAAATTTTCTGGAATTGGGGCTGTAGCTTTATTTTTTAGTTTTATTAATTTTCAAACAATTTTCTTTAGAAAAATAAAATGTTAAAGTATGCATTTAATAATCTCACAAAAATCTCACAATAAATTACAGTTTTTGCCATGTCTGTTTTTAAGAATTCTAAACCATGAATAAAAATGTTACAGTTAACATTATATATAATTAACTTTTTTTTTTTAAATTGAAATACTTCAGAATTTTTTTTTTTTTTAGATTGAGTTTAAATTAGATTTTTTTTTAATTACTACTTTTTCTTATGTTGTCAAAAGTTCTGTCGACTATGCTACTAAATGAACAACCCCCGCTACTAAAAAATGGTTTATCACAACATGTGACCAGCATCATATGTTATTTTCTTCTGGGGTGGATATTTTGATCACAATATTGTAAGTGTCCTCTCTTTTTTTTCCTCCAATATTTTTTTTCTACAATAAATTAGTCAAGGAGAATTGACTGTCAATTTGTTATGGTTTGCAATATTTTTATGATTTAAAT
This sequence comes from Sinocyclocheilus rhinocerous, assembly GCF_001515625.1. Classification (NCBI taxonomy): domain Eukaryota; kingdom Metazoa; phylum Chordata; class Actinopteri; order Cypriniformes; family Cyprinidae; genus Sinocyclocheilus; species Sinocyclocheilus rhinocerous. The sequence goes on along the minus strand of NW_015664999.1, from coordinate 405,742 downwards.
TCAAATATATATTCAAAACTGACATTAAACTGATTAAAAAATAACATGCGATTGGCCAGATAAGGCCTACCATTGTAATTAAGAGTCAAAATGCTGAATCTGTCAACTATTATGTTGCCTGCCAATTATTGAATGATATAGTTGTCATGGCCTTACTGTGTGACTGTGTCCACTGATGATATTGATTTGTTTCTCACAAATTGTTTTATTTTTCTCATAGTTTTACCTTTATTGTGCATACCAGGGGACACAGAGTGTGTGTGCATGAGCTAACAATGTGTCAAGTCAACTGTTACTTTAAAAAATTTAAAAATTAATAAATAAATAAATAGAACGCTGCTTCTTTTACAGGTTGAAGTTTTGTATAACATCTCTTAAAATTTAGTTGATGTGAAATGTACCCCCAATTACGGAATGAGCAATAGATTGCTAGATGTGACACTGTAATGGCTTTCTTATTGCTTACGGTTTGCTCTGTTATTTATATGTGAGATATCTGAATCCAAAATAGCATTTAAAAGGTGGTAAAGCAGGTACTGGATTTTTACTATTCAACTTACTGTAACACAATATTTTGTACAATAGTTATTATGTGGTTCTCAGTGTTGGGGAGTAACTAGTTACATGTAACGGAATTACGTAATTTAATTACAAAATAAAAGTAATTCTAATCAGTTACAGTTACTGAGAAAAAATTTTGTAATTAAATTACAGTTACTTATTACAAAAGGGGTTACATCTGCTTTTTTCACACACACTCCCACATACAGATTTAATTGATTTCTTTCATAAATTGCAGTGACTGCTCTAAAATATGAAACACCAATGTTTCAGGAGTTTAGAACATGCTTATTCGATAACTCTTTTATTTCCTATATGGGTTTATGTATAGCTATGCTTCATTTTTTAAAGATTAACTGTTTTTTCCCAAGGCATTGTTAGATTCCAGTGTTTACTGTCATAGCTATGTAAAGATTTGATTCAAAAAACAGTATCATAGCTAATACAATATTTATTGTTATGATTTTAAATATGTATTTAACCTCAGAATGATTTTAAAGTAAGTCTGATTTTGTGGTGGCTGTGCTTCAAAGTGGACATTGATCTTCCACAAGTTGATATGATTCTTTAGGG
>NW_015664999.1:394745-404487 GCF_001515625.1 Sinocyclocheilus rhinocerous | reverse complement strand
TTAGAAATTTAGAAAAGTAATCAAAAAGTAATCAAATGTAATCAGTTACATTACTTTAATAAAGTAATTGAAAAATTACACTACTTATTACATTTTAAGTAGGGTAACTTGTAATCTGTAACCTATTACATTTCCAAAGTAACCTTCCCAACACTGGTGGTTCTTTCTCTGTATATCTTCAGGTTAATGACTTTCAGCCCCATAATGCACCATCTATTCAGTCTATCTATTCCAGTGTTGACTAAAACTATCCCCGTGGATGATGAAGTTAAAATGCTGCATACAACGACATCACAAGTTTACAAAGTGAAACGTACCCGATTAAGAGTGCTTCTCCAATCTGGTCATCTGTAGAGCGAAGAGAAACATCAGTAACAAACATCTAAGATCGCTTAAAGAGCACTAAGCAAACACAGCCACTTACCCAGCGAGACTTCGCAAGCCATATCAGTAAAATATATCTATATATATATTACTGTTGATGTTATTTAGTGTTTCAGGTAATGTTTTCGGCTGGGTGTAGCTATGGGGAATACCACCCTATTTCAGCAGGCTACTTCAACTTTTGTGGAGTTCAAGAACAACTTCTGTGTGGCTGCGCCCTCCGGAGGTCACTTATGTCGGCCGCCTACGTCATTGAGGTCGCCTCATGTCAGAAATGTTACCACTGCATTCCAAAATGATAAATGAGTTACAGTAATGTACGCCTTACGATGAATAACTGCCAATGTTATAATGGGTACTTTTCTGAACTGGGACAACATCGATGACGTAACCTTCAAGATGGCAAGTATGGACGCCTTCCTGAAATCACTGACTCGTCCATCTGATATCTATGCCATTTAACGACTATAAAGTCCTGTGCATTTTTTTAACGTATTACTTATTGTAGTGACAGCTCAGTCTATTTTTGTGAATGATGATGAGTTCCTCTGCTGTCTTAGTCCAAGTATGATCTAATGGAGTTTAGGTTGACGTCGACAACAACTAGTGTTGCCATGTCCACTTATTATAAGCGTCTCTGGGATTCTTTGTTCATAGTTTACTTATAAATACAGGCAGTAATGGGTTGTGTGTTTTCCATGTAATTAATTTCTAATTATTTAAAGTATATTTTATTACTTTAAAAGTAGCCTAATTTAGAATAAAATTACTGAAAAAAGACACTATTTTGCAACAACTTGCAATGTAGTCTTGATAAAACTATGTTTATGCAATCTATGTTTTTTTCTTTTCTTTTCTTTTCTTTTTTATGGTGTTCCATCCAGGCATTTCGTCAAATCGGGGGAAAAAACAAGGTTCGCTCATCTTCGCTTTTTTGGCGGCTTGCTATTATACCTTGCGCGATCTGGCAACACAATAACACAGGAAGAAATACCAGCCCAGACTTGAAAACTCACGTTGAGTGCTCTTTTGAATTGTTTAATGTTTACTTACGTTTTTTCTTGCGATCTATATAATTCGTCAGGTCCTGCTTGTTGTTGTAGTTAGTACTGGACAGCTTTGCACATTTGATCGCTGTAATCAAGTGATAGAATCACTGCACACTCTGTATTATTATTTTATTTTGAATTGGCATATTTTTCAGAAGTCAGTAACAATTATTATTTCTATAGGTTAAATTGTTATGGCAGGTACTTCGACAAAGACTGTGCACGACATCTTTCAAAATATGGAGTATGGACCATCCAGCACTAGCACGGCAACTGCACAGGTAAAGCGCTGATTCCTCGGGTAAATTAACTTTGTATCTTAAATGCATTTTAATACATTGAATCGTCCGTTTGTTACTTATGTATCGTTTAAAGCGTCAGAGCATACTGCCACCTTTTCACCCAATGTGTAAATGGTTTACATGTGGCCGTACATTAGGATGCAGACAGCTCACGAGAAAAGCATGTGACAAGACGCTTGTTGTCCTCTTGCTGTAAATTTGCATTAAAACACTATGGATGTCTCAAACGAGTTCACTTAAAAATGAAAATGTACTCATTACACATCCTTAACATGTACCAAGTCCATATGACGTTTTTCTTCTCATCTCAAAATAACATCTTAGGCAGTTGCCAAGTGACAGCTTTAGTCACCAACTTTAGGCATATTTTTGCCATGCAATTAAAGTGAAAGGTGACTGAGCTTGTCAATGTTTATATGTCTTATATCACACATAAAAAGCCAAAGAGAAGTTATACAGGTTGGAACAACATTAGTATAAGTACATTTAATTTTCTTGTAAACTACACTTTTAAGTGCTGTGAGCAGAGTTCAATATAGTTAGCTGTTCATGTATTTTGTGAGAGCCATATGTTCTATGAATGATCTACTGCAACCTTCACCCTGTTTTCACAAAGCCACTCTATTGGTTCTCTCAGAGAGGTGGAACAACCAAACTACAGTTTGTAAATCAAACATGCTTGTTGTTTGAATCATCAGAGAAATTAGAATTTTCAGTTCTTAATTTTAAAGTGTAATGTCACCCTTGCTGTCCAATTTGTGTGAGATATTCATTCCACTGAAACACAAACTCTCTGGAAGATGTCCATTTTCTGTGTCATTCTCTCAGTCATGGCTGGTGAAACACTCTCGCGTTCTTGGCTTCTTCATTGATGGGAAATTTTTCAGCCCTGCAGATAGACAGACCCATGATGTGACTGATTCCAAAGGTATGCATTATTTGATCTTTTCCTTAAGTGCATATCTGTTATATAATCTGTCATGTAATGATAAGATATCTTCTCCTGCCCTCCTCCTGTCTTTGTACAGCAGCGGTGGTCTGCAGCACTGTTTGTGCTAAAGATGAGGATGTTGCGTCTGCTGCCTCATCTGCAGCTGGAGCCTTCAAAACCTGGAGTGAATTGAGCTGTTACCAAAGAGCCAAAGTGTTACTCAAGTACTAGAGCTTAACTTAAAATAATATACAGAAATAATTAACCTATCACATGATAAAGGCATTTATAATGTTACAAAAGATTTCTATTTCAGATAAATAGTGTTCATATCGATATCGGAATTATATCGTGTCGACCGAAATTAAGAAATATATCGTGATATCAATTTTGGCCATATCGTCCAGCCCTACACAGTAATAGTCATGTTACATCATTATGAATATATGTCTGTGCCCCAGGTTGGCGAGTGTCCTGCAAAGACACAGTCAGTGTGTGTCTGAGCTGTGCGAGCTCTCTCAGTCTTCTACCTCTCCCGCTGTGCTCATTAGACTGGCCCAGTACTATGCCAGCTGGGCTCAACTACGAGACACGCTCATGCCTGAGTGGATCCCACAAGGTATGCCAGCGTTTGTTTGTGTATATGAGTCTGAGAGAAAGAACTTGTTGAAGACAGTGAGAAAATGTGTTGTAAGTAGGAGGCATGGTTGTAAGTCTCATGTCATGTTTTGTCTCTCCACTAGGCGTTGTGGCAGTGGTTGTTTCAGATGACTGTTCCGTCTACTATCTTCTGCTTAAGGTTTTGCCAGCTCTAGCTATGGGTGAGTCTTTCTCTTAAAACATGATATGATACATAATATATGAACAATAATATGATACTTTCTTTTCTGAGTTTCATATACTCTCCAGACATTCAAAGGATGAATGAAGTGACATAAAAAAACAGAAGAAAAAATAAGATAACATTTTTTTGTTTATTTTTTTAAATAACTTGCAGACAGCAGCAGTTAAGGCATCTGTTAACTTGTGTTGACCGTAATAAATCTGTGGTGCTTTCAAAAAATTGCATTGTTGCAGATGCAGCCCTAATGGCACATAAATTACATGTTTCACATTTAAAGATAATACTGAAAGTTATAAATTAATTTTAAAAATCAATTTTGTACTTGACCCTAGTATTGATTGACAGTGTTTTGAACATCTTCCCTATGAAATTGTGTGTGTGGGGGGTGTATTTTTTAAACCTTTTTCATTGGTTTACCTTTATTATTATTATTATTATTATTATTATTATTATTAGTTTTTATTAATAAAATATTTTACATTTTTTATATTTTCCATTGTAATTTTAGTTAGTTTTATTCATTTTGTGTTTTTGTCATTTGATTGGTTTTGTTTTTAAAATATATCTATATTGTTTTTATTATTATTATTTATTTTTTTTATGTTTTAGTACATTAAGTTAAACTAACTGAGAAATGTTTCCTTGGCACTAGCTGAAATAAAATGACTATATTTCATTTTATTTTAGTTCATTTTTATTTTATTTTAAGTAACAATTTTTTGTAGTTTTAGTTATAACTACAGTTAACTATAATTATAACCCTGCTTTAACAAATAGTATATACATTTATTATTTAAAATAGCTTAATTCATTAGAAGTTGTTACTCATAAATGTAAAAAACTAGTAATCCTTTCTGAATGAGATGTGAGGGTGCAAACCAAACCGTGGCTTAACCATTATTTATTTACATGTCTATTCATTTTCTAGGCAATGCTGTTATTGTGGTGCCTGGCAAGACTAGCACTCTTCCTGCCCTTCTGTTGGCTCAGCTGTTTATGGAGGCTGGAATCCCTGCCGGAGTGCTGAATGTGGTCTCAGGCAGTGAAGCATCACTGGGTGCCAAAGTGGCTCAAAATCCACAAGTGAACTACTTGACCTACAGCGGAAGACAACATACTGGAGAAGCCCTGGCTAAAGCAGTGGCTGGTTGGGGAGTCCCCATGTCTTTCTCTCTCTCACTTAGCTCTGTGTGCACTTTTATCATCTTTGATTCGGCAGACCTCGACAGTGCTGTGGATGGAGTGATAGAGCTGGCCTTCGAGAAGAAAAGAGATGTATGAAGAAAAAAAATGCAGTTATTTTAAATTGTAACAATATTTCACACTATTGCTGTTTTACTGTATTTTGATTTTAAAAAATGCAGCCTTGGAAAGCACAAGAAATTATTATCAAGAATATTTTAAAAAGTCTTAACTATTTTAGTATATACAGTATATATTTTACAAGTTTACAAGGTTTTCAGCAAAGAAATTAGGAAAATATTATGCAGTATTTCTGTATGTATTTAATATTTAGGTATCTAATATTTAATATATACTACTTGTTATTTTATTTTAGTGCTTATTTTCAAAAAGAAAACCAGTTAACAGCACTTCTGCAGTACCGCCATAGTCTGCTAGGGGTGCTCATTGATTAAACTACTTGTCATGTATAGAACAAATATAATAATTATCTTTTTGCCTGCTTCTCTCTTTCGCTTGTCCAGTTCCAGTGGGTGCTCTGTGTGCAGGAATCAGTGTTGGACAGTGTTGTGGCCAAGCTGAAGTTAAGAATGACTGGGATGAAGTGTGTTCCACTTGCCACCGAGACTGACAGGAATTTTATAGAGGCTGCAGTTCAGGAAGCCCAGCAGCAGGGGGCGACAGTGTGTGGACATTTAAGTTTAGATGTCACCAAATATTTTAGGATGGTTTTTTTAAGCTTTTATTGGACGAATGCTTTCATCTTTGGGTTTTCTTGTTGTTTCATATCTTGTAGCTGATGCAGTCATGTCCACCTGCTTCTACTGGTGCTCTCTACCCCCCTACTGTACTGTGTGGACTGGCTCCTTCCTGCGAGTCTGTGATTTCACCTCCTCCAGGCCCTGTGCTGCCTCTCATATCCTTCAGGAGCTCTGCTGAAGGAGTTACACTCGGTGAGGCTGAAAAAAATAAGAACTGATTAATAAAGACTTTATCACAGTCTGGAGAAGTTGACGCTAGTTGCCGAAAGTCAGAGCCAGTCAGTCTGCAGATTTGAGTTGACAGATTTAATAGAAAATCGTGTAGTGTATGATGGTCACAGCCTCCGATTTGTTTTTAGCTTCAGATTATGATTCCATCCAGTCGGAGGATATCAAACATGTTTGATGTTTTCAGAACACATTGAACACACCGATTTTAGAACACATTGTTTTCATTTGTCACGCATCTCCTAGCAACAAAGCGCATGTTTCTGCATGAGTTTGTTGTGATCTGAACAACTTGAAAGTCTGGTAGTGTGTGATCCTCAGTTGTGTAGTGTATGATGGCCAGTTCTCCTTTGTCACTCTTCTTCTCGGTAAGTGTATGATGCCTAGTGTTTTAAAAATCTGTTCAGATTTTAAAAGTCATGTAGTGTATTCCAGCCTTTAAGTGAAAAGTTGAACGTTTTGTGATCTGTGGTTGTGTATAGGAAACCACAGTCCTTATGGTCAGGCGGCCTCCATCTGGACTGAAGATTTGACTCTGGCTTTGGAGTCTGCAAAGAGGTGCATCCATGCTTGATCAAGTACTTGGGCAACCATCAGTTGTCTTGATTTCATTTTGATCTTGATCTCTTACTTCCTTTGTTTTATCTCTTTTTCTCTCACACCCTCTCTTTTTCTGTCTCCATAGTCTGTGTGTAGGTTCAGTGTGGGTGAACTGTCATTCTGTAATGGATCCTGCATTGCCTCTGTGTGGACGGAGGGAGAGCGGGAACTGCACAGATGGAGGCAGAGAGGTACAGTATATTATGGTCACATGTTTAGTTTCATGTACTGAGAATGGGATTCAATGTTGTTACCAGAGTTGCCCATATACCACACCATGTTACAACACAGTAGGGCTATTGTAGACAGAAACAATACTGTACTACATCGATGTTTCCTGTTGGCTCAATTTTTGAGTGGACTTTGCTGTTCTGATGAGCATGAATGGTATAGGAGTGGAGCGACTGAGCAGAGCGCACACGCATAGAGCGGGATAATTCGCAGAGCGTCACACCACGTGAAAGTGAAACCTGAGCGGTGAACTAATTTTCGGCAGCCGAAATTTCGGTGCATCTCTAATTATTGGCGACATCAGAAATGGATATTATATAATAGATGCTTTTTTGAACATTTTAGCAATTTAAAAATATTAAAGAATTTTTTACACGGCACCCCTGCTCTCGACAGCGGCACCCCGGTTGGGAAACACTGGTCTATGCCATTGTTTCGGTTCCTTTGGGTTTCTGTACTATATTTCTGATTGGTTGTATGGTCTTGTTTGGTGAGCAGTTTTGAATGTCTGACTCCTTTTAGTGCTTTTTGTTCCTCCTAAAGGGTCTGTATCAGTTCCTTCGGCCGTCACATTCACCCTCCTTCCCTCGCTCCAGTCCCAGCTCTATCAACTATGCTGATTTTGGCTCTGCAGTTTCCAAATTCATGATACCTGAAAGATTTGATCCTTCCAGGTGGGTGTGTTGTGGCTCATAGTTTAATGGTGAACTGCAAAGTGCATATAGGTTTTGTGTCATAAAGTGAACAGACTAGTTACAGCTGGTATAAACATAAATATCATCAAAAGTCTGTCTTGAGAAGTATTTAGATTGGGTTTAGATTTTAGCACTAACACCTCATTTCTACAGGGTCATTCCGTAGTCAACTGAGCCAGAGTTTTGATTTTTTTCCTGGTGAAGTATTTAATGTCATGGATGAATATTTACTGATCATTCCACTATTTTGTAGATAGTGTTTAGAACTGTAGAGGGGTCAAAATGACTTGAATTTGGAAAATGAAAAGATTTGGAGCCAAATTAAAGGGGGGAAATTACTTTAGAAAGGTGGCATAGAGCAAAATAGTTCTGTTAGTAAAATTTGTAGTCTTTAGGAATCTTTGTTGCATTGTATGCCAATGTTGAAAAACATTGTTGCATTGTATGCTTTTTGTGTTCTTTTTTGCAAAGTTTCAATAAAATCTCAATATCCTTTTAGATTCTGGTTCTTAAACCTCTTTGGTATCTTCATTTCTAAGGCCATATATGGTTCAATCCCAGTGATATGGGGATCTCAATGTAGCTCCAAGTGCAAGTTGTTGAATTTGACCCATTTTCAGTTTAAGCCAGAAGTATACTTCTCTTGTCCGCATTCTAGTCAAGTCAAGTCACCTTTATTTGTATAGCGCTTTATACAATACTGATTGTGTCAAAGCAGCTTTACATTGTCAAACAGGAAAATAGTTTGTCAATAATGCAAGAAGACAGTAACAGAGTCTGGATTGCGGACAATTCGTGTGACGTAATTTGTTCATCTGTGCTCACAGTCAGTGCAGTGTGCTTTGAAAAGCTTGCGTAAGACGGAACACAGAAAATAAACTATACCTGAACTTTTACCCAGGGAAGCTTCTGAAATTTGACACGGAATGACCCTGTACTAAAATCATAATATTTTAATTGATTTTCTTGGTATTGTAGTGACACTACCAGCAGCAAATTGTGTGGGACTTTCCACTCACCTCTCTCTTTGAAAATGAATTGTGGTGTTGCTGGAAAACATTTTTGAGCAGCTTCCTGTACTGTAGTTCACAATGCTTCACTACTTCCTTGCACTTCACTAACTACCTCTCTGCCCCATAGAAATCAAATCACAAAATACTGTAAAATGCACCCTGACTTCAAAATTGATATTGATTTTCCTTTTTCCCCCTTTTTCTATTTTTCTGTACCGATGAGTTGTGTAACATCAATTATATTATTTAATAGTATTACTGTATTTTTAGTACTTAACCTTTAGTATTTAAAATGTGGCTAAATGACCACTACTGCTGTCTGCTAAACTCAGACCTCCTCTTGTCTTCTTCTATGACCCATTTCTCTCTTTTTCTGTCTCTCACAGTGTCCCTCGCTTTTACTACCAGTTCGTGGGTGGTCAGTTGCATAAAGCTGACTCGGGCTGCAGCAGGTCAGTGTTGGCCCCTGGGGGCGCTGTACTGGCTCACTGCCCAGATGGAGGCAGAAAGGATGTCCGGAATGCAGTAGAGGCCGCCATTAAGGTCCAGCCAGGGTAGGAGCATATGAGAAAGTTATCATGAGGATAAAACATATGGACCAAAACAAATTTAGGTCAACCTTTTTTTTTTTGATAAAATAGTGACAGAACTACTGTGTTGTTACAGGTGGACGAAGAAAAGCCCCACTGCACGCTCTCAGTCACTTTATTCACTTGCTGACAGTCTAGATAAGAGAAGACGGGACTTGGCTGTATCGATCCAGACTCAAACCGGCATCTCATTAGAAGAGGCAGAGAAAGAAGTGGAGCTTAGCGTCTCCAGACTCACTGATTGGGCTGCACGTTGTGATAGAGAGCAGGGTGGAACTCCAGTAAGAACCTACATTATTTATTAATTAGTATTGGAATGTTTGAATGATTAACCCAAGATTTCATTTGCCTGCTTTATAATTACGTGTCCATCTCATTAAAGTTCCCGCCCCAGTCTGGTTCCGCCCTGTCAACTCCTGAGGCTTTAGGGGTGCTGGGAGTGATTCTCCCCAATTCCAAACCGCTGCTCTCTCTGGTGTCCTTGCTAGGGGCAGCTGTTGCCATGGGTAATGCTGTTATCATGGTGCCAAGTGAGAAATACCCTCTTCCAGCTCTTGAATTTATCCAGGTTTGTTACTTTTCAAATAAATACATTTCTGTATATGTCAGGGACGCGGGAAGTAGGGGTGCTGAGGGGGCTGCAGCACCCCCTGTTTTCACATGGTTGCAAATGCAACACCAAGTTTGTTCATTTAAATGTATTCAGTTTTAGCATTTAATAATTTATTTGTAATGATCTCTGAAATGTAAATTGTAAGTGGGCTATAATAAACCCATATTTATCTTTATAAACTTGATTAATTTTACTTGTGATGTTTTCTATATGGAATGATTAGCCTAATCCTCATGAACACGTGACGCTGGCGCGTGGTATCAGACATGAACTATACAGAATGCGAACAAGATTAACTTTAATACAAGGAGATAATGGC
>NW_015664999.1:374022-394565 GCF_001515625.1 Sinocyclocheilus rhinocerous | reverse complement strand
CCTCAACCCCCTTCACCCAACACGGACACACACAGCACCCCCAACCCGAAAACATCTTCCCGCGCCCCTGGTATATGTGTACGTTTAAAGTGGTAGCAGTAGACACTTCACACTCACACTGTAATCTTCAGACTGCCTCCATAAACTTCAGGTTTTACAATTAATCTTCACGTTGCAATTCTTTGTTTGTAATTTATTCAACTTCTGTTTTTTGCTCAAAGGTCCTGCAGGCCTCTGATATCCCCGGAGGTCTGGTCAGTATAATAACAGGGGGCAGGGATCAGCTGACCCAGGCACTTGCCAACCACAGTGTGATTCAAAGCATTTGGTATTGGGGAAGTAAAGAGGTGAGGGGATTTTTTTAAATTGGAAGAAGACAAATAGGCATTGAGATTTAGGGAATGGAAACACTATGTACCTTGGCAGGGGCGTACATTTACAAAGATGATGTTCTATATAACTGTATAAGCATATAGGCCCGCTTTGAGCAAGGAAAATGTTCTGTCAGCACTGATCTTATTGTATGTATGGAACTTCTTTTCGTCAGGGCTGTCAGTTTCTTCAATACTCCTGTGTCAGTCCCCTTAAACGTCTGTGGCTACACTGTGAAGAGGAGGAGGAGAGGGAAGCGGGACGAAACTGGACCAGCTCAAATCCCTCTCTTCAAGAAGAGCTTTGGAGGAAGGCGGTGGTCTGGAAAAGTATTTGGATCCCTACAGCATAAAGCACTTATTGTTAAAGTTTTCCACAAGCCATTTGGACAAATGAAAGCGACCGGGCATGTTAGGAGAACTTCCAACATTTGTTTCACTTTCACAAAGTCATGTGAAATAAGGAAGATTACTTTTATTATTGTTCCCCATGATAGACGGTTGCATCTGACAAATAAAGAACTGTTATAACAAGTCTAACTTGTTTATGGCAATATAGTAATCAGGTTTTATTACAAATGTAAAAAATGTTCAACATTATTATACATTACCTGTTGTCAGACATATGTCTTATGATTGTTTAGAGTGCTTAAATGAAAACTGTGATCAAAAAGATACTAAATGATCAGAAAACTGGCCCAAAATTAGTGGTACTCTGTTCCACTTAACCAAAAAAAAAAAAAAAACAGCAGTGGCAACCCATCCTTGATAGCACACATACATCATGGAGCCATCTATTTGATGTTTGCGTTTACATCTGCAAAATGTATTTTTAGTGCGTTTGCTCATCTCCAATACATCTCTAAGTCATTTCCTATCAGATGGTAAATAGACGTTTAGAAAATATCTTGAATTTGTTTATGATATAGAATGTATATAAAACTGCTCTAATACGTTTATCAGATGTTTTTACACATCATGTTTCCCAGATCAAGCGCTTTTTAACAGACGTACCTGTGCTATCTGGGAAGACTTAAGGTGCATCCCAAATCGCGTACTTATGCACTCTTCTATGACGTTTTGTAGTAAATAGTGCGAGTAGTGTGTTCAAACTGAAAATTCCAAAAAGAAAAAGTGCACATTAAATACCCGATGATGCACTTATAACCGAAAAAATGAGAGGCAGTTTTAACATTAAGTGACATGACATCTGACGCACAGATGCCATTGGCACATGCCACTATGCTCAGTGACACTTCCGGTTTTCAGTGGCACGTGTCAGTGGACAGTGGCATGTGTCACAAGTTTTAGTGACACATGCCACTGACAATCGGACAGTTCAGCTGTGTCATTTGGACAGCCGGTTTTCAAGTGGTATGTGTCAGTGAGAGACTCAAAATACAAATGAAAATCAGTCATAAAGACCTTCAAACAGGGTTTAGAACTATTTCTTTTACTTTTATGAATATGAAATTTACCAAATAAAATCATTAGATTCATCATAAAATTGACAGATGCATTTTTTGATTCAAAATATAAGATAACATCTTTGGATGTTAATTCACAATTATAACCAGATTTCTGTTGGCGATGTAATAAATCGTATGTTTGACAGCAACATACTGTTAATTAATTCAATATCGTTCTGCCGTTAAGTGCGTGTCACGCAATCTACATTATGCAGCGACACCCAGCGGCAGGTGTCAGTCACTACCATAGACTGTATAAAAACGGTCACTACAGAAGGTGCGACACGCACCGCGCCAACTGACACAAGACGCAGTGCATTGACATGTGTCACAGGTTTTAGTGACACATGCCACTGAACACAAGTTTTAGTGACACTTTTAGTGACACATGCCACTCTCCACTGACACATGCCAATGAAAATCGGACAGTTCAGCTGTGTCATTTGGACAGCCGGTTTTCAAGTGGTATGTGTCAGTAAAACTTGTGACCTGTGCCGATGTATTGCGTCCTGTGTCACTGACATTGTCACGATCATGTCGCAGTATGTTGCCTCCAGTTGTGACTGGCAGATGAGTTGTAGCAGCATTGACATGTGTCACAGGTTTTAGTGACACATGCCACTGAAAACCGGAAGTGTCACTGAGCATAGTGACACTGTGCGTCAGATGTCATGCCACAATGTTAAAACTCCTGCTGAAAAATGAAGTGTGTAATGTTGGACACTTCATGCACTCAACTGTCACAGCTTTAATTAGGTAGGAGGAGCGGTTATGACTCCGATTATGAATCACAAAATAACCTTATATAATTCATACGCTACATGGTTGAGTAGGTACAGGTATAGCGCGTCATTTGGGACGCAGCTTTAAAAAGTAGCCTATTACATTACGTGTCTCCTCATTCCCCAATAATATCCAACTGCAGCCCCGCAGCCCCACACGTTTCAGGACACACAATCCAGACCATGTTTTTCAAACATGACGTCAGTGTGTGGCACATCTGTATTTGAGCAGATGACACTGAATGTTGTGCAATAGCCTACCAGTGCTATTGTATGTGGGTGATCACGCAGACTACCCATTCTAGGATACACACGGGGAAAAAATGATCATGGATCACTACGAATACCGCATTAACACTTACATCCGTTACTGTAACCCTTTATTTTTGTATGATGCTGCATGCACGTCGGTAGGTGTCAGTATAAATTTAACATTGGCCAGCGCCAGATTATCATCTGGCTTTAATATTTTATATAGTAATATAATAATTAAATATAAGCTGCTTTTCTGAAATGGCTCAAGACATAATTGTGTAACTTGTGCACACTTGTGCAATGGTATGTCATTGTAGGGAATGGATGTGTGGACAGCTGACGCATATGTTGTGGCTACCTGGTTACCTCCAAATAATTTGGACCCATCACTGTCTTTTCCAGTAAGGCCATAAAGTTACATCACATTCATAATACTGAAAATGTAATTTAAATCTGACTGAAAAAAAACTGTTTATTTTTTATTTTTTTTATTATCTATAGGATCACATTGCATTCAAAGATGCTATTGTCTTAAATGTTACAGGACAGAAAACCTCCAGAAGACACTAGAGCTACATGAAGAACAAGCTACACCCAGCAGCAGTGAGGTATTTGTCAGTAAATATGTGTTGTTGCAAATGTGTAATTTATATGAAATAGTAAAACTGTATTATTCTTTGACATTTTGTAATGAAGGAGCTCACTATAATCAAACACATGAAACTGGCTGTAAAATGGATACATGCCAATAGACATGTGTTCAGGGGCCCTGTGGAAGAGCCTCTTTTCCTCAGAATGGAAGAGGATGACAAGGAAAAGACCCTCCAAAATCTCATCAAAGATGTGGAAGACTGCAGAGACCCATTCACATTTAATTTTTCATTCAGGGAAGACATGGAGATTTTTTTAGTTGAATGCCATGAAAAAATGGGATTAAAATTGAATTCTTCTTTTGAAGAGTGAAAAGTATAAGACTTTCAAAAGCTTTTTTTTTATTTATTACAATTACATTTCTAAATTTTAATTTTAGTTCTATTTTTGGTTGTTGAAATGTTTTTTTTATTAGTATGTTGCACTTTTTCCATGTTCAATTTGAATTTTAAAATAAAAAGTATTCTTGACATCAAACGTCCATTCTCTGTGTCTTTAAGTATTTGTTACAAAACAAACATGACCTAAATATCTCATCATAACCTACAGTCAAAAAAAAAATGTTACGGTTTACTAGATTGATCAAAATGAATATACATTTAAAAAATAAAATTTTTTTTTTTTATATAATTTTTTTAGTATTTTGTGTATTATTAAATATTGTAAATCCTATCAAAATTCTTGGGATAGCTCACATTACATCTAACAAAAAGAGTGAAAAGTATAAGACTTTCAAAAGCTTTTTTTGTTTTGTTTTGTTTTTTAGATTACAATTACATTTCTAAATTTTAATTTTAGTTCTATTTTTGGTTGTTGAAATGTTTTTTTTATTAGTATGTTGCACTTTTTCCATGTTCAATTTGAATTTTAAAATAAAAAGTATTCTTGACATCAAACGTCCATTCTCTGTGTCTTTAAGTATTTGTTACAAAACAAACATGACCTAAATATCTCATCATAACCTACAGTCAAAAAAAAAATTTTACGGTTTACTAGATTGATCAAAATGAATATCAATTTAAAAAATAAAAATAAAATTTTAATATAATTTTTTAGTATTTTGTGTATTATTAAATATTGTAAATCCTATCAAAATTCTTGGGATAGCTCATATTACATCTAACAAAAGAAAATTGCACTACAAAACTGCGACAGATCCACCGTTAACCATATATGGTTCGCCTTACTTCCGGCCTGGGTCGTGTGGTCTGGATTGTGTGTCCTGAAACGTGTGGGGCTGCGGGTCTGCGGCTGGATATATCTCCCTCATTCAGCAATAGATGGACATCTGTAACTACCCAAAAGTCTTATATATTTAAAAAAAACGGATATACATCAAATGTGGCGTTCTGACACCGAAATCTGTTTAAAGCTGAAATGAAGACCGTTCAAGTTTGAAACGCACTCACGTCACGCATAAGGAAGTGAAAAGGCGAAAAGCTGCTGAGTCACAGTGACACAGCACAATGCCACGGTCTTGTGAGTGTACATGTTTTATTGCTGACAAAAGTGGGGTTTCGTGTGCAAATTATGACACCAAATGCTTAGTTACTGTCACCTTTGCATCTGAAGGCAGTTACTAAGTGAAAAACAGAGCGCCATATAGCTGTTAGACGCCCATGATATTTACCATAGTATATACACAGCACAGCAAATTCAACGTTATTATGATGTTTTTAGATTAGCATCATGTTGGTGAAAATTTATTATTTAAGCCTTATTAAACTATTTCATTGCACTATTTCAACACACTTTGATCCTTTGAACCCTGCAAACAAAGTCAAGATGTTGCCATCTGGTCGACGCTACAGAGCTCTGAGCACCAGAACGCAGTGTTGCCAACTAATTTTCAGGGGAAGAACACTTAACAATAACTGTGGAACACACACTATTTATTCACTCATACACTTATTTATCTAACACACATACTCAGTCTACACCTCATATTTGCACATAATATACAGTACCTGTACATACAAAACTGTCTATTGTAATATACCTGCACATACAATTGTCAATTTATATATTTTTATTCCTTATTTACTTGTTCTATTTTTTTATTTTTTTTTATTTTTATTATCTGTGTTTTTGTTCTGTCACTGTCATTCTGTTACACTGTGGAAGCTTCTGTCACGAAAACAAATTCCTCGTATGTGAAAACCTGGCAATAAAGCTCATTCTGATTCTCATTCTGAAGTGTGCCAAGGAAGGCAAAGGGTCATTTCATCATTTCTGTAATAGTTCAAGGTTCAACCTTAAATGTTTGCTGTGAAAATACAATGTGGCACAGGTGTGAGGTTGATTAAAAGCAAACAACATGCTGAATTATAATTAACTAATTTCTGTACTTTGCCCAGTTAACGCGAATCTTAGAATAAAGTTTACTGTTCAATATTTTTTTCTTTCTGTTTTATATATTTAATTGCATTACACCCCTGTAATTTAAATATGCTATATGCCTGTTTAGTTACAAAACAACATCGAATTTACTGTTCTTAAAGTTTTGATATTGTCTACATTTTGTCTACATATTACTCACACAAACCTATAATGTCAAATCTTTTCCTGTTGGATTCAGCTTGCTATTACTTATGAAAATGGGGGAAAAAATGTATTATCTCCTTTGTCTACCGACTCTCAGCTGACTGTTTACCACGTCCTCATTCAGCTCGTTCTTTGATTGGCTGGTTTCAGTTTTACTGACGCGTCATGTTGTGAGCGTATATAAGATGAACGCACTCGCCTTACATTTCACAGCTTCAGGACGATCTGGAGAGGTTCTTGCTTCAACAGTGATTGAACGGAACTTCGATCTCGTTAGAATTTCCCTACGAAAACATCCCATTTCATTTTTTTTTTTTTTACCACCATTTTGTTAATAAAACGACAAAAAAATCCGCCGAAATGGATTCTCAGGTTCGCCAGAACTACGACCGCGATTGCGAGGCTATGATCAACAAGATGGTGAATTTGGAGCTTTACGCTGGATACACCTACACTTCCATGGCAAGTATCTAGTTTTTTTTTAAATCCATATGCTAAACCATGTCTTTTGACGTTTTTTTTTCTCTTGGTTGCGACAGTGTATGCAAATCAGACTTCCAGCTTGTAACGTTACTTCGTGTTTACTCTTGCGTTATTTTCACGACGCCACTAATCTGCGGTGAACGAGCTCGTCTCTCTTAGTGTTTTCAATCTTTTCCTTATCGATTTTGTTACTTTCAGGCTCACTACTTCAAACGGGATGACGTCGCCCTTCCTGGATTTGCCAAGTTCTTCAAGAAGAACAGTGAGGAGGAGCGCGAGCATGCTGAGAAATTCATGGAGTTCCAGAACAAGAGGGGTGGCCGCATCGTCCTTCAGGACATCAAGGTGACTGCATTTGAAATGTGCCTTTTCTATGTTGAACGATTTGATAAGCAAAACTGGCTCTGGATCTATGCGTATTTGTAAGGGCCTGTTGAATTGAAGGGAAGGGGGCATCACGTGCTAACTGACCTGTTTTTGTCTCCTCTACAGAAACCGGAGCGAGATGAGTGGGACAATGGACTGACTGCTATGCAGTGCGCTCTTCAGCTGGAGAAGAACGTCAACCAGGCTCTGCTGGACCTGCATAAGGTCGCTTCTGAGAAGGGAGACCCTCATGTGAGTTACGAAGTCCATGTTTTAATGTACATTAATGCCTCTGTTCCATCCTAATTTATTGAATTAAATGTCCTTGCATTTCTGATCTCTTGTCCAACAGCTGTGTGACTTCCTGGAGACTCACTACTTGGATGAGCAGGTTGAGGCCATCAAGAAGCTTGGTGACCACATCACCAACCTTACCAAGATGGATGCTGGCAACAACAGGATGGCAGAGTATCTGTTTGACAAGCACACCCTGGATGGCGACAGCAGCTAAATGCAGCCGTCTGATCATATGCATATTGCAAAACCTCCAGCTGTATTCTATGCTTAACTCAATGCTATGACTTTTAGAGGCTACATTTTATAAGATGCTTGCTAATTTAATCCATCATCTTGTGGTTTAGTCATCAAGCTGAATCTTTTGTTTAATGTACACTAATTGGTTTTAACCAAGTGAATTTGGTGAATAAACATTTTTGGCTGGATTTACTGGTCTCTTTATTTGTTTTCAACAAATGGGTGTATTAGAGGTTAGTGAATACGAAAGTGATGTTTGAGCCAGCACTTATCTTTTAGCAGTGTGTTTTTTTTTTTTTTTGTTTTTTTTTGTTTTTGTTTTTTTTCCCCCCCCCAGTCTGGCCTACAAAAAAGGTAATTATTAAATTATGTGACACTGTCGCTTATCAAAGTCTTTCCTGGATTAATTGATGCCGAATGCTATATGCTGCATATTGATTGACCTTCTAACTAATAACAGTTTATTGCAACGAGCATATATGCAGAAAATCAAATGATGTCTGGTTATGATTTATATAGATCCACACCTATTAGGCTTGATTACCAAGTGTGCAGTGCTCTATAGTTGTTTTTAACAACTTTCTTTGTTGACTGAAAACTGAACTGTAAATCACTCACCTAGCCTATCTGGGCCCGTATTCTTAAAGATTCTAAGAATCCTCACAGAGAACTCCTAATTTAGCTTAAAAATGTCTACGTAGGAGTCTTGGTTTAAGCGCAATTCAGGACCAATCTGAGAGCAACTCTGAGCTAGGAAAAGACAAAAACTTTCATCTTAGTGAGGAGGCGGTGCTGACCCCGTTGCTAAATATGACACAGTCTTTTGAAGACTGATTGGCTGGTTGTTCAAGGGGGGGGGGGAGAGAGTGCTTTTAGGGTTTATTATAAGCCTTCACTTTGACATTACAGGCGTAATCCTTCCTATTTTACTCTCTCACACACACATTATATACAGTATATATATAATTTTTTATTTACCATGCTGTTAATGTTGTACTTGAGGTAACATATTTAACGCGTTAAGTACGTGTTGTTTACGCGTGAAATACGCGTGTTTAACGTGCTAAAATTTTACACAACAACGCGTCAAATACGCATACTTAACGCATATTTCACGCGTTAGATACGTGTTGTTTGCGTGTGAAAAAATCAGCGCATATTTCACACGTATTTAAAGGGGTCATATGATGTTGCTAAAAAGAACATTATTTGGTGTAATGAAATGTGTTTATGCGGTTTAAGGTTAAAAAAACACATTATTTTCCAGATACTGTACATTATTGTTTCTCCTCTATGCCCCGCGCTGAAACACAGTGTTGTAAATACAACTTAACCACTGATTTCTAGTCATGTTCTCTTTTGGAAGGCCAAACAAAGTAGTTTCATTTCACAACGAAACACACAGCGTCACACACGGCGGCCTAGAGCGAGGAATGGCCGGCGGGCTAGAGTGATCGGCGGCGGGCTTGAGTGTGCGGAGGCCGGTGGATTAGACGAAGGCACAGCGCGAAGTTGATGTATTTCCTCAGCGACCAGCACGGATCAGCTTGAACGCATGATGAAGCGGATATTGTCCTTTTTTGGAAGGCCAAACAAAGTAGTTTCGCTTTCACAACGAAACACACAGCGTCTTTACGACATGGCGGCGGCAGCAACAATACTACAGCGAGAATAAAAGTTACGCCTTCTTTCTTTGAGTGAACATTTGGGCGGCGTTATGCAAATCTTCCCACATCGTGACGTAAACATGTGGGGGCGTGTTAGAACGAGACGTTTTAGGTAGGTGTGGTTGACTCTTAACTTTTATGAAGAATATCTCTTTGGATTTGAGACTTTAGTCTTTGCAACTTTACAGATCTTCTTTATGCACCAAGAGCTTGTAACACTTCAAAGAGAAAGGAAAAATTTAAATCGCATCATATGACCCCTTTAACACGTATTTCACGGCGAAATACGCATTAAATACGTGTGAAATACACGTTAAAAATCGTTTGAAGGGGTCAGTGTCATTGGCTGCTGAAAACTTAGGTCAAACCATTTCTGTGAGCTTAAGGGGGTGTACTATTCATGGACTACTAGGATGCCACCATTTAACATGCTATAGATCAGCTTATTCAGCCTTTTTATTTCGTCCTTTTTTGTCTTTTTTGTATAGCCTATAGAAATAATATATTTAAATTGCAGTTTTATGAAAAATTTGATATTAGATATAAAATTGCCACGTTTTTCTCCACGTATGCCTTTTTTTAGTAAATAAACACATTAGTGGACATAGCTTTAACAGTGATCAAACTTAAGTTAGCATCAAAACTTTAACATTTGTGTGGGGAAATCAGTTACAGTGGAGGTAATGCAGGTTTAAGACAGACCATTGTAATCAATATCTGTCTTTGGAAAACAACATGAGCTTTTCTTGTGCTTACATTTACAGCTATGAGCGCTTATTATGCACTCATCAGACAAACATGCAGGTGATATTATCCATTTAAATGAATTTAAAGACGTAAAGTATTTAAATATGGCATTTTAGAATGTATTTAAGACTTTCAAGTCAGGTATAAGAACTTGATTTGGCTTTCCTGACAGCAGAAGTATTCTACCGCTACCACCATTTAAGATCCTCCTATTACTTTTTTTTTTTTGTAATTTTCTTGCTTTTCTTGTGTAGTCCAAAGAAAATACCTAGATTGCAGTTTTATGAAAAAATATTTTTATCAAGATAAGATTGCCCCTTTTTGCACATTAGTAGGCATTCTAGCTTTAACACCATTCACCACACCTCAAGTTTTCTAACATTAAAAACTAACATTTGATTGGGGAAAAGGGTACATATGTGGTTCTTGATCAGTGCAATTGTAATGAATATCTGTTTTTGATAAACAACATAACCTTGGTTTTTTAGATTTAATTCACAAGCTTGGATATCAACTGGCCTGGCTCAGTCAGAGCAGTGGCGGTTCTACATTGAATTACACCCTGGGCGAGACCCCCTTCGAGCGCCCCCAACCCCCAAAACTCAGAAACTACCTCAAATACACTAACATGTGTATATGGTCAAATCTTGTGCAATAAACGGTCAAACTCAATATGATGACTCCGACTCCCTGACAAGAGTTCTGCAGCGGTCAATAACTATTAACCAGCATTCAGTGGGGCAATCCCCAATATTGGTCCTTCGAGCCGGATCTATTGACTACTTCAGTGATGTCATCGAAAGAGCAAGCCACTTCTCTCCCTCCAGCTGAGACGTCAGACAGACCCTCACGGCATCGTCGCACACCCAGACATCTGGAGGAGTATCTTCTTGACTATGGCCATCACCGACCTGCTCTTTCCTCCCCACCCACAGAAGAGGCACAAGCGGACTAGAAAGGAGCAGCAGCCGCAGTGGGCCTAGCTAGTCAGTCACGACCAGTCTCCAGCCAGGGTGAGCATCCAGACACAAGCTCCACGGACTTGTTGAGCATGAGTTCATTGAGGAAAATGTTGAAGTCTATTTCTGACAAGGAGAAGGATGAGGCTGCTGATATGGCTGCACTTCACAGTAAACTTCTACACCCTGGGCGAGACCCCCTTCGAGCGCCCCCAACCCCCAAAACTCAGAAACTACCTCAAATACACTAACATGTGTATATGGTCAAATCTTGTGCAATAAACGGTCAAACTCAATATGATGACTCCGACTCCCTGACAAGAGTTCTGCAGCGGTCAATAACTATTAACCAGCATTCAGTGGGGCAATCCCCAATATTGGTCCTTCGAGCCGGATCTATTGACTACTTCAGTGATGTCATCGAAAGAGCAAGCCACTTCTCTCCCGCCAGCTGAGACGTCAGACAGACCCTCACGGCATCGTCGCACACCCAGACATCTGGAGGAGTATCTTCTTGACTATGGCCATCACCGACCTGCTCTTTCCTCCCCACCCACAGAAGAGGCACAAGCGGACTAGAAAGGAGCAGCAGCCGCAGTGGGCCTAGCTAGTCAGTCACGACCAGTCTCCAGCCAGGGTGAGCATCCAGACACAAGCTCCACGGACTTGTTGAGCATGAGTTCATTGAGGAAAATGTTGAAGTCTATTTCTGACAAGGAGAAGGATGAGGCTGCTGATATGGCTGCACTTCACAGTAAACTTCAACAATATGAAAAACGACAGCGTCAGCGTAAAGAGCTGATGGAACATATCACGTTTTTCCTGAGGGAAGAAGAGGATGATGAGGATGGTCAAAGTGGAAAGCCCGCAACATCACCAGCAAGATCCCCTTCAGTAACTTCTTTACATCTGCCTCCCTCAAGTCATTCTACACCTTCATCACAGTCACCTGACATTGAACTACCTACCCAGGGACGTGTGAGTGACTCACAAAGGAATGCAAGTAAGTCTCCTGCGGAGGCTGAGGACTACAACCCTGGATTTGTTCCAATATGTCCAGTCAGTTCAATCCCCTTGTATTCACCAGTTTCATCTGGAACGTTAACCTTCTGTTTCGCAACAACCTGCTACAAGAGCAGAGACTGTGCCACCACTGTTTACGAAGCAGTTTCCCCTTTACGATGATGCTAGAAAAGCTTTTCAGCCCCAAGTGCAGCCACATCTAATGGCACCTACATCAGCCTACCAGCACCTTAATGCAGCATATGGCCACTTGGCAGTGTCACCTTCACAACAACAGTTAGGCTCAGCCAGACTTTGGAGCGATTTACCTCGTGTTATGTCGTCAGCGGGGTTTTCCTGTGTATTCACGTACCTCCAGGATCTGTGATCTGTTAATTCTTGTATCTCGGAGACTCGGGTTCCGACAAACACCTTATATCGACAGGAGTCTGACTGAATCCACTCTAGCACAGTCAAGGAGTCTGTCCATAGGATCGTCTGACTGATGGAGAGAGTCATCTCATTCTTCACCAGTTTGGCTAGCTGTGCTCCAGCTAAGGCGGCACAAAGCTCCAGACGAGGTATAGACTGCTGCCGTTTTGGAGCAACCCTCGATCTGGCTATTATGAAGGAAACGTGAATGTCACTGTCGGATTGAACTGCGAAATATGCCACTGCCCCATACGCCTTTTCAGAGGCATCGCAGAACACATGGAGGGAAATGTTCTGTTCTACTGTAGTTGTGAAGGCTGTTAAGTAACAGCGAGGAATGGATACTGCCCTGAAATGTTCAAGCTCGCTCTCCCAACTTATCCAGGCCGCCTTAAGGGTTGGTGGTAGATCTGGGTCATCCCAGTCTCTCCTTTTCGCCCACAACTGTTGGATGATTACCTTAGCCCTGGTGGTAAAAGGTAGTACGAACCCCAATGGATCATACTGAGATGCCAGCACCTGGTAGGCTGCTCTCATAGTCAGTGCTGCATGCTCAATGGGCCTGTAATGATAGCCAAGGGTATCAGTTGCACAGTTCCACCGAAGCCCCAATGTGGGCTCCATCGGGTCAACGTGAGTTTGAACTAGCCACTGCTCTGTGGCAGAGGAGCGGGCTTCAGTAGGAAGATGAGAGACCACAGCTGGGTGATTACTAGCCCACTGTCTGAGGTCAAATCCTCCTTCTGCTAACATGCTGCGTAGTTGATCCACTGTTTGTTTGGCTGCAGAAACAGTAGGAAAGCTTGCGAGGCAATTGTCCACATAGAAGCTCTGGTGTACTATTTCTTGTAACCCTGGATATTTGGCTTCAGAATTACGAGTATGATGTTGCAGAGCGAAGATGGCACAGCATGGACTGCTTGTTGTACCAAATGGTAGAACCTGCCATTCATACACATCTGGAGGGTTCTCACTCTGCAGGTCTCTCCAAATGAAATGGAGAAAGGGTCTGTCCTTTGGTAGGAGACGAACCTGATGGAACATGCCCTTGATATCTGCACTTATAGCCACATGATGCTGTCTGAATCGTAGCAGGACGCCCAACAGTGATGGTCCAAGGGCAGGACCAGGCAGAAGTTGGTTGTTAAGAGATAGACCCTGGCGTTTGAACGAACAGTTGAAAACCAGACGTGGCTTATTGTTATGGCTCACCAGATGGTGGGGCAGGTACCATGTTTCTTCTGCCTGGGCTGCTTCCCTTTGGTTGAGTTTGGCTACATAACCTGCTTCGATGAGCTTGGCAATCTCTCCCAAGTAGATTGAAGCCTTCTTAGGGTCTTTCTGGAGTCTCCTTTCAGTACTCCTCAGGTTTGCAAGAACAGATTGCATAGACCCCTTGAGCTTAAGTGCATCTGGCTTCCACAGAAGAGGAGTGGCGTAACGTTGTACACCCTGTACACTGACTTGCTGCGTTTGGGACTCAAGCAGCTGCACAGCCTCATTATCTTGTCTGGACCGGACCACCAGCTTCTCATTGCGAAAGGGCAACACGTCCAGTTGCCATAACCTTTCCACATTTCTGTACAGAAGATCATCTGTGTGGGCAGTGGAGATAAAGAAACATTGTTGCATTGGTACCTGGTCTGTGGTACACATTACTGCTCCTTGGAGAGCCCACCCAAGAGCTGTATGGACTGCTACTGGACCCCCTTTAGTGCCTTGGCGAATAGGCTCTTTGGCAGTGATGAGATGAACTTGGTCTGAACCAATGAGTACCAGCGGACGCACCTTGTAAAATGGCTGTAGTGGAACTCCCCTTAGATGTGCATACCGTCTCCGAAGAGCCTGAACTGGGTATGTCTGTTCCACCAGATCAAGGCCAGAAGCTGTAAATGCTCCCAACACCTGATAGCGTTTCTCTGGGTTATTTCTTGGGGAGATTTCAAAGGTGACCTTTGTGCCATTGAGGTGAGTAGTGTCTGGTCGGACGGTACGAAGGGCTAGATTCTCAGGTTCACCTTTCAGCTGGAGCTGCTGGACGGCTGTGGGCAGGATCATGGTGCGCTGTGCTCCGTCATCTAGTATAGCATAAGTCTCAAATGTTTTCGATTTGTGGTGTAGCAGAACTGGTACCACTTTCAGAAGGACTCTGCCTGAAGCAATGGATGGTAAGAGGTAGATACGGCTCTCAGAGTTAGCTGATGATGTGTCAGTTGCATGACGTTGGGCCACACCATGGAGCACTTCAAGGTGAATACCACCACAGTCACTGCAGGGTTTCTTTAGATTACAGGTCTCAGGTGCATGAGAACGAGCACATTTCCAGCAGCGCTTTTCCTCCGAAATCCACTTGCAAAGTTCAGCAACAGGCTGCTCTCTGATACTGCTGCATCGAGTGATGTAGTGATCTTTGCTGCCACAGAACAGGCAGATAACTTTGGGTGATGTTCTCTTCCGAGACACCTTAGGACTGGGAGATGCTTTAGACTCTGTGGGTGATGCACCATGATACAAGGTTGTACTTTGGCTGGTCGGTTTAGCTGCGTTCTTCTCCTTTAAATTGCTGGGAGCTCTTTCATACTGGTAATGTTGCACTAACCTATTGGAGAGTCTCTGTTGCTGAGCCTTGACTTGGAGCCATCCAGCAAAGTCTTGTAGGTTGTACGGGTTAATACTTAGGGAGTTGAGCTTTCCTTGCAGCTGGAGAAACTCTATGAAGCCATCTCTTAAGTACTTGGGCAGCTTACTGAGCAAGCGATCTACGTGTGAACAATAGTTCAACTCCATCCCTCTGGGACCCTCCAACGACAACAGCATACTCACTAAGAGGTGGACGCGGAGAGCGAAACTCTGAAAGCTGCGAGCATCATTTGGTTTGACCTCCGGTGCTGTGAGGATTGCTGCTATTTCGCTCTGAGCCAGCTGGTGTGGTTGACCATATTGCAACTGAAGGGCTTGCATAGCTGCTGAGTATGGGTATGGATGATGGCGACAAGACTGGCCAATCATCTGTGCCTCAGGCAATTTGAGGTAAATACAAGTAATACAAGTACCATATTTTGCTGGAGCACCTCAAATTGTCTGAGGCACAGATGATTGGCCACCATCATCCACATCATCCATATCCATACTCAGCAGCTATGCAAGCCCTTCAGTTGCAGTATGGTCAACCACACCAGCTGGCTCAGAGCGAAATAGCAGCAATCCTCACAGCACCGGAGGTCAAACCAAATGATGCTCGCAGCTTTCAGAGTTTCGCTCTCCGCGTCCACCTCTTAGTGAGTATGCTGTTGTCCTTGGAGGGTCCCAGAGGGATGGAGTTGAACTGTTGTTCACACGTAGATCGCTTGCTCAGTAAGCTGCCCAAGTACTTAAGAGATGGCTTCATAGAGTTTCTCCAGCTGCAAGGGAAGCTCAACTCCCCAAGTATTAACCCGTACAACCTACAAGACTTTGCTGGATGGCTCCAAGTCAAGGCTCAGCAACAGAGACTCTCCAATAGGTTAGTGCAACATTACCAGTATGAAAGAGCTCCCAGCAGTTCAAAGGAGAAGAATGCAGCTAAACCGAAATGCCAAAGTACAACTTTGTATCATGGTGCATCACCCACAGAGTCTAAAGCATCCCCCAGTCCTAAGGTGTCTCGGAAGAGAACATCACCCAAAGTTATCTGCCTATTCTGTGGCAGCAAAGATCATTTGGCTATAAGTGCAGATATCAAGGGCATGTTCCATCAGGTTCGTCTCCTACCAAAGGACAGACCCTTTCTCCATTTCATTTGGAGAGACCTGCAGAGTGAGAACCCTCCAGATGTGTATGAATGGCAGGTTCTACCATTTGGTACAACAAGCAGTCCATGCTGTGCCATCTTCGCTCTGCAACATCATACTCGTAATTCTGAAGCCAAATATCCAGGGTTACAAGAAATAGTACACCAGAGCTTCTATGTGGACAATTGCCTCGCAAGCTTTCCTACTGTTTCTGCAGCCAAACAAACAGTGGATCAACTACGCAGCATGTTAGCAGAAGGAGGATTTGACCTCAGACAGTGGGCTAGTAATCACCCAGCTGTGGTCTCTCATCTTCCTACTGAAGCCCGCTCCTCTGCCACAGAGCAGTGGCTAGTTCAAACTCACGTTGACCCGATGGAGCCCACATTGGGGCTTCGGTGGAACTGTGCAACTGATACCCTTGGCTATCATTACAGGCCCATTGAGCATGCAGCACTGACTATGAGAGCAGCCTACCAGGTGCTGGCATCTCAGTATGATCCATTGGGGTTCGTACTACCTTTTACCACCAGGGCTAAGGTAATCATCCAACAGTTGTGGGCGAAAAGGAGAGACTGGGATGACCCAGATCTACCACCAACCCTTAAGGCGGCCTGGATAAGTTGGGAGAGCGAGCTTGAACATTTCAGGGCAGTATCCATTCCTCGCTGTTACTTAACAGCCTTCACAACTACAGCAGAACAGAACATTTGCCTCCGTGTGTTCTGCGACGCCTCTGAAAAAGCGTATGGGGCAGTGGCATATTTCGCAGTTCAATCCGACAGTGACATTCACGTTTCCTTCATAATGGCCAGATCGAGGGTTGCTCCGAAGAGGCAGCAATCTATGCCTCGTCTGGAGCTTTGTGCCGCCTTAGCTGGAGCACAGCTAGCCAAACTGGTGAGGAATGAGAGCCATAACAATAAGCCACGTCTGGTTTTCAACTGTTCGTTCAAACGCCAGGGTCTATCTCTTAACAACCAACTTCTGCCTGGTCCTGCCCTTGGACCATCACTGTTGGGCGTCCTGCTACGATTCAGACAGCATCATGTGGCTATAAGTGCAGATATCAAGGGCATGTTCCATCAGGTTCGTCTCCTACCAAAGGACAGACCCTTTCTCCATTTCATTTGGAGAGACCTGCAGAGTGAGAACCCTCCAGATGTGTATGAATGGCAGGTTCTACCATTTGGTACAACAAGCAGTCCATGCTGTGCCATCTTCGCTCTGCAACATCATACTCGTAATTCTGAAGCCAAATATCCAGGGTTACAAGAAATAGTACACCAGAGCTTCTATGTGGACAATTGCCTCGCAAGCTTTCCTACTGTTTCTGCAGCCAAACAAACAGTGGATCAACTACGCAGCATGTTAGCAGAAGGAGGATTTGACCTCAGACAGTGGGCTAGTAATCACCCAGCTGTGGTCTCTCATCTTCCTACTGAAGCCCGCTCCTCTGCCACAGAGCAGTGGCTAGTTCAAACTCACGTTGACCCGATGGAGCCCACATTGGGGCTTCGGTGGAACTGTGCAACTGATACCCTTGGCTATCATTACAGGCCCATTGAGCATGCAGCACTGACTATGAGAGCAGCCTACCAGGTGCTGGCATCTCAGTATGATCCATTGGGGTTCGTACTACCTTTTACCACCAGGGCTAAGGTAATCATCCAACAGTTGTGGGCGAAAAGGAGAGACTGGGATGACCCAGATCTACCACCAACCCTTAAGGCGGCCTGGATAAGTTGGGAGAGCGAGCTTGAACATTTCAGGGCAGTATCCATTCCTCGCTGTTACTTAACAGCCTTCACAACTACAGTAGAACAGAACATTTCCCTCCATGTGTTCTGCGAAAAGGCGTAAAAGGCGTATGGGGCAGTGGCATATTTCGCAGTTCAATCCGACAGTGACATTCACGTTTCCTTCATAATAGCCAGATCGAGGGTTGCTCCAAAACGGCAGCAGTCTATACCTCGTCTGGAGCTTTGTGCCGCCTTAGCTGGAGCACAGCTAGCCAAACTGGTGAAGAATGAGATGACTCTCTCCATCAGTCAGACGATCCTATGGACAGACTCCTTGACTGTGCTAGAGTGGATTCAGTCAGACTCCTGTCGATATAAGGTGTTTGTCGGAACCCGAGTCTCCGAGATACAAGAACACAGATCCTACAGATCCTGGAGGTACGTGAATACACAGGAAAACCCCGCTGACGACATAACACGAGGTAAAAGTCTGGCAAGTCTGGCTGAGCCTAGTCGATGGAGTCAAGGACCTCTATTCTTGAAACAGAGCCAAGAGCACTGGCCTAAGAAACCTGAACTCGCACAGTCAGAGGAAGCATCCGAATTGAAAGGGCTTCCATGCTACTGCCTAATAGCAGTTAACACTGCCTCCAACATCCCTGATTCTACCCAGTTCAGTTCATGGTGTGAATTAGTGGAGGCAACTCGACAGGCCTGCCAAGGGGCGGCCACATCGGATTCTGCATCCAGTGAGCCTATGACTAGTAAAGAGGCAGAAGCAGCCATGCTAAGAGCATGCCAACTCCAGAGCTTTCCCGAAGAAGTTGCTGCCCTCAAGGCACAGAAATCAGTTCCTGCACACAGCCGATTAGTCAGCCTTGCTCCAGAATGGGATCCACTGAAAAACATGATAAGAGTTGGAGGCTGATTAAGGAGGCTAGCAAACTTAGACCCAGAACAAATCCACCCCATTGTGCTGGACCCAAGACATGCAGTAACGAAGCTCCTTATCAAAGAATTTGATGAGCGTCTGTTACACCCAGGAGCAGAAAGAGTCTACGCTGAAATACGTAGACCGTACTGGATTCTCAGAGGGCGCACCTTTCCACTCAACTGGTGTTGACTGCTTCGGCCCATACCTGGTCAAAATAGGAAGGCGAAATGAGAAACGCTGGGGGCTAATTTTCAAATGTCTCACAACTAGGGCAGTACACAATGAGCTCCTCAATTCAATGGATGTAGATGCCTTCCTTCTTGCGCTCCGCCGGTTCATAGCCAGAAGAGATCCACTCAACTGGTGTTGACTGCTTCGGCCCATACCTGGTCAAAATGGGGAGGCGAAATGAGAAACGTTGGGGGCTAATTTTCAAATGTCTCACAACTAGGGCAGTACACATTGAGCTCCTCAATTCTCTTGTGCAATAAACGGTCAAACTCAATATGATGACTCCGACTCCCTGACAAGAGTTCTGCAGCGGTCAATAACTATTAACCAGCATTCAGTGGGGCAATCCCCAATAGAAACAGAAAATGCAGAGTAAATATATACATACACAATAATAACATTAAATTCTAAACAGATATACACATGATGAATATAAAATACACAACTGAACAGATATACAGAAGAAAACAAACTTGCTGTGTCATATATATTAAGTTAAACAGTAAACAGCTTAATTTGTTCTATATTGTATATCAAGAATATCTCAAAAACAAGCACTTAGCCAATGAACTATGGCCTTAGCAGGGTCACTGTATACAGTAGTGTAACATAGAACATGCAGGTGACTTCCCCAAAAAATGAATCAAAAAAGGCTATGACATACTTACAACTTTGAATTATAATGTATCTCGATCTGCTGCCAATAACACTGAGTTGTTGCAGGGGTTTGGTTCATATAGCTTTAAGATCAAAGTTGACAGAGAAAGTTCATGAGCTGCTTCATGGCATCAACAAAGCCTGATTTGCATTGGTTTGGTTTTGTCAACTCAAAATTAATCCTGTAACCCTGAGTTTGTTCAACTACCTTCATGTTACAGGTCCTTGAGCAGTTTGCAGTACAATAGGTCTTCTGTCCTAGCCTTTTAATACTTTCAGTAAGCCAATCAAGTCTGTCACATTGCTAAACCAGCATATAAACTGTCACAAAAAAAGCAGCCATAAAATTAATTCTAGCTGTTATGAAGTGTACAATAGGCATCTCAGTAACAATCCAGATTACTTGCAGATATAAACTATATGTGTGTGGTTCTAAAAAACAGAGCTACTTAGTATTTTTATGTTTAAATGTTTACTTAAATGTTATGAAGTGCTTTAACAAATCACATCATTTCACGGATAAATTGCTTTAATACCAATTTTCAGGGTAGCCAAGGCCTTTAGTACAGTAGAATACTTCTGCTGTCAGGAAAGCCAAATCAAGTTCTTATACCTGACCTGAAAGTCTTAAATATTATATACATTCTAAAATGCCATATTTCAATACTTTACGTCTTTAAATTCATTTAAATGGATAATATCACCTGCATGTTTGTCTGATGAGTGCATAATAAGCACAAATGTAAGCGTAAATGTAAGCACAAGAAAAGCTCACGTTGTTTTCTAAAGACAGATATTGATTACAATGGTCTTGTCTTAAACCTGAATTGATTGCTTACCTCCACTGTAACTGGTTTCCCCACACAAATGTTAAAGCTTTGATGCTAACTTATGTTTGATCACTGTTAAAGCTATAATGTCCACTAATATGTTTATTTACTAAAAAA
>NW_015664999.1:366514-373075 GCF_001515625.1 Sinocyclocheilus rhinocerous | reverse complement strand
AATATATTATTTCTATAGGCTATACAAAAAAGACCAAAAAGGACAAAATAAAAAGGCTGAATAAGCTGATCTATAGCATGTTAAATGGTGGTATCCTAGTCTATGAATGATACACCCCCTTAAGCTCACAGAAATGGTTTGACCTAAGTTTTCAGCAGCCAATGACACTGACCCGTTCAAATGGATTTTTAACGCATATTTCACAGGTATTTAAAGGGGTCATATGATGCGATTTCAATGTTTATTTCTCCGATCACAAATGCAGACATGGTTTTATGTTTACACGGCGCGATGCAACGCGCTGATTTTTTCATATGCAAACAACACGTATCTAACGCATAAAATATTTGATGCATTGTTGATGTGTAAAATTTCACATGTTTTTGACCATTTTGGCCTTCCATATATATACGCACAAACATGATCACTGCACGATCTAATGTGTAGTGTCTTATTAACTCACTGTCATGTATTGTGTGCACTACATTTCTTCTCCCTCTTCACATTTCGTGATTTTCTCCACTGCTAAAGATTTATTTTACCATAGTAAAATTATATTTCTGGCTTAAGTAAATTTTTCATCTCAGTTTTTATTACTCATTTAAAATTAGACAAATCTGCTATTATTTTAATCTCCAATCTGTTATTTATCAGTTTAGATAATTTTTTAATGCTTCGCTATAAACTATCATAAGACAGTAACCAGTTTTAAATTCCAATTGCGCAGATGGGGCATGTTGTAACACTGCGTTACAATGTGCCCTGCCTTGCTATTCTATGACATTAGCGATGTAATTCACACTATTTACTTTAATACATTTTAATGATAAACGACGAGAAACAGGTGAATAAAGACTGACAGTCAATGTTTAGTACTGTTAAGAAATTATTATTTCAAGACATGTAAAGCATTTTGGCTCGTTAATTAATTGGGCCGTCCCAAGCATGGTACATTTCACTTACAATGTTTTAGGGTAAATAAAGAAAAACGTATACACTGTAATTATGAAACAAAGCGACATATTTGTACTAGACAAGTGTGAAATTACTGTGGATAAAAAAAAAGTATACTCTGAACCCCATGTGGATTTACACAGTTTGAGAAAGTCAAAAAGTGTTACTTTGTGGCCGGCTCTCCCCTACTCCTAACAATTTTGGACCTTAAGAGCTATTTTAAGGGTTAAGATGCTTTCTGAATTACTTTCTTCTTTACTATGATCTTTTCTTTCATTTTAAGAGGAGACGACCACATTTCTAAGAATTTTCTAAGAATTGTGTCATAGGAGCAATTCTTTGCACTAAGAATTTTCATGAATACGGGCCCTGATCTTTTGAATACATACCTGTATAGTTTACAACTATGTTAGATTTACTTGAAGAGGGTCATTATTAAATACATTATGTAAACCTGGGGTGCAGCTCCAGCGTTTACAATGAATTCAATGGATAATGAGTTTTAATGTGTATTGCTATCTTGTTGAGTATGGAGTGATGTAGTCAATTCAGTATTAGGCCACTAACATACCCCAACTCTTTCTGAGGGAGACACTGAAGTTTACACTGAACACAGAAAGTGATAACTCCACAAGGACAGTGCATGCTTTTAGTGTTATTATTAAAGGCATTAGGATCTGCACTCAAAACAGGTTGAGCTCCCCCGGCTGGCCTCACTAACACTTCTTCCAACAGCGACCTCAGTTTCCCTCAGGATTTCAACTACACAGATACTGACCAGACTCATCCCTGCTTAGCGTCAGTCAGTGGGCAGCTGACAGCTGTTGTTGCTAAAGCTTCCCTTAAGTATGCATACACTTCTGGTAT
The DNA here is from genome assembly GCF_001515625.1 of Sinocyclocheilus rhinocerous. Lineage (NCBI taxonomy): Eukaryota > Metazoa > Chordata > Actinopteri > Cypriniformes > Cyprinidae > Sinocyclocheilus > Sinocyclocheilus rhinocerous. The sequence goes on along the minus strand of NW_015664999.1, from coordinate 371,254 downwards.
TTCTTAAACATACACATTTAAAACTATATTATAAAATAAAATCAATATATTATATCATATAGATAGATATAATACCATTTAGATTGTTGGCCTTCAGTTACTCATCTCAGCGGTGGTGTCGGCTATTCCTGAGTGCACACTTGGATTGGAATTCTATGTCTATGGGAAGTCAAACAGCTGAAATTTCTGGTCACTAAAATAAAATCATGTTGAAGAGCCTTAGTATTCTAAGCAGCACTCATAAGTTCGTAAATACTTCATTAAAATGGGAAAACCTTTTTCCATACACTTAAAGTTCATACAAAAATACTAGGACTTAAATAACAACATTTCACAAATTTCAACATTTACCCTCCCGATTCCACACAAAGCACACTGGGAACTAGAAATCCAATGTCCAGTTTCTGTTGTCAACAAAAAATCTTTTTTTTTTTTTTTTAGTAGATTGTAGGTGTTGTGCTCCTTTTTCTTTGTCTTTTTTTTGACTGCTGGAATGGATTGGTTAGTGTGCAATACTTACTCATTCCTGTTAAATTGCCTGTGGTTTTGTGTTTCTCTAAAATTTATGTGTTTTAGTGCCCTAAATGCTTCAGTCCTATGACGCTCTCACAGAATGACAGTTACCTTTGACTGGTTCTGCAGCATCCACATTCTTGATGCCTTTCCTTCCATATGGCCTCATGTCATACAAACGTGTCTGACTTGTTTTTATTGTTTGTGAGTAAATAATGACAGAAGTTTCATTTTTGGGTGGACTGTCTCTTTACGACAAAAGTGCACTTATTACACTGTGAATTTGTGTTCTGTTTTTGTAAAGCATTTCAGTATTCTTTATTCCAGTGTTAAAAATAGTTACAATCTTTAGTGTTTGTTGGTGATATGTTTGATATGATGTTTTTTTAATAATAATAATAAAAAAACATTTTTTACGAAAGATATTGTGGATATTCTGAGAACAATAAAATGGAATTAGATGGAATTGTGGTTACCTCTCTCTTCCTTCGGCTTGCTCCCTTTTTATCAGGGGTCGCCACAGCGGAGTGATCCGCACAACCGATTTGGAATTTTGGTTACCTGGTGTTACTAAACTAAAAAAGGTTATGGCAGATGTAAAAGTGAGGGCTACACACCTGGACTCTGGAGAACTGATCGAATAACAAACATGTTCCATAATATGACATAAATGAGAAATTGCTGAGTCACAGCAACACAGCTCAGTGTCATGTCTTCATCTGTTTACACTGCTGACAGAGTTCACTATAAACATGCTTTGTCATTGTCACTGTCACATGATTGTCACATGATTTTTTCTTTAATCCAAATGCAGTTACCAGGTGGAACACAGTGATGACATCACTGTTACATGATATTGCATAACTGTCTCATTATATTTGCCACATCACTGTTGCTGTAGTATGCACTATGCAGGGTCACATGCATCCTTGAAATCCTGATATTTTTTAATGCTTTTGTAATTGTCCTGTAAAATGTTTGAAACGATAAAATTATAATAAATGACTGTGCTGACAAGGTTTATATATATATATATATATATGCATATGCGTTCAAACACACTGTATATGTCGTCCATGGATTTTAGTGAGGCAGGGACAGGGAACACGTAAACAGTCATGATGTTTCCCAATATATATATTTATTTTTTTTTTTTTTTTTTTTTACAGGAATCATTGGGATCAGTCCAGACTGGTGACATCCAGACATATTGCGCAAATATATTTCACCTCAATTTGCAAATATTAAATGCACAGTTTTATTGATTTGTTTTCTCTAAACTGACTCAAACTCTTATATTAGCTAATGTGTAACATTTCCAAAGACATTCTAGTAATGCTAGTAGAAGCAAATGAATTATTAGCTAGATCAATTGTTCAATATTTCATTTCTCTATATTTTTGATTGCTCCAGCATCCCCATGACCCTACATAGGACAAGAGATATTTAATTATTATCATATTTATTTATTTATCTCTCATATGATCTTGATAAAATAATGTAGCTAAATGCACATTTGGTTAATTTTAGATTAGATGACACATTGCTTAAAATTTCTTTCTTTTAGGGCTTGCACCTTGGTATTATTTTAAGTACCCTGGAGTAGGTACCACCAGTTCAGAAAATGTGGAGCTGAACCCGCGGGTCCTTATTCCGTTTGCCAATAATTGTGAACAAAAAAACAAAAAAATCTCATTCCTGAACATTGATCTTGTACTTGTTATCTTCCAGAATGACACCGCAGAGTGTCTCGTCACTTAATGATTCAGCTCGTTCTTTGACGGGCTGGTTTCAGTTCCACTGACTCAGCATTATTATGCGCTGATCGTATATAAGATGATGATCATTTCACTCACAGCTTCGGGAAGATCTAAAAGAGGTTCTTGCTTCAACAGTGATTGAACGGAACTTCGATCTCATCGAAATTTCATATTTTTTTACGTTTTTTATAATAAAACTATAAAACCCGCCGAAATGGAGACTTCTCAGGTTCGCCAGAACTACGACCGCGACTGCGAGGCTTTGATCAACAAGATGATCAGTTTGGAGCTGTACGCTGGATACACATACACGTCCATGGCAAGTGTTTCTTTCTTTTGTTCATCTCTCTTCCAAATCACATCTTTCCATTAATAATCTTATTCTCGGTCATTTCTCAGTGCTGCATTATATCTTGACTTATTATGTGTAAATATTGTATAGCCTGCTTATTTTTGTTCAACCCTATGTTCTAAACTTGATTTTGTTCTTCTTCTTCCGTTTTTTGGCATGTTACATCCTGTGTGCATATCGCCACCTACTTTTGCTGTTATGCAGTCATGGTTTATTTATTATCAATTTCTTCCTTGTTTTTGCTTTTCCTGTTCTTACACACCTATACACAAATATTCAATTATTCGATGCTCCATCCCATTCCTTCTCCCCAGGCTCCACCTGGCGCTGCGTGTTCAGCTCCTCCAGACTAAATCCGTGGTCTCCTAAAGATCCAGAATAGAATAGAGCACCCGCATTGTATATTTAAATCCTTTCACTTAATCCAGTAGTATATATGTATTTTATTAATATCCTGTATCCTTCTCTATCTCTGTTAAACTCATATCCTAATAAGTATTCCAAATCCTTATTTACCTTACCTTTTTTTGTTTAAATATGATACTTGATTTTGTTACTTTCAGGCTCACTACTTCAAACGGGATGACGTCGCCCTTCCTGGATTTGCCAAGTTCTTCATGAAGAACAGTGAGGAGGAGCGCGAGCATGCTGAGAAATTCATGGAGTTCCAGAACAAGAGGGGTGGCCGCATCGTCCTTCAGAATGTCAAGGTGTGTTGACAGTGTTTTGAACAAAGTCTTTTGTTATGGAAAGACCTTACGCATATGTGTATTTTGCTCACTGTTCTGATTGTATCTCACTTCAGAAACCAGAGCGTGATGCATGGGACAATGGACTGACTGCTATGCAGTGCGCTCTTCAGCTGGAGAAGAACGTCAACCAGGCTCTGCTGGACCTGCATAAGGTTGCCTCTCAAAAGGGAGACCCTCATGTGAGTTCTGAAGATTTACCTTCAGACATGAAAAAGACACCTCTCTGAAAAAGCAATAAGAAAAGTGCAAGTCATAGTAATATAATAAGTAACTTGGGGTAGTTGGTGTTGAAGCTGTAATTTATTCTAAGCCTTCATATACATGGCTCTGTCAAGTATTGTCATACATTTTGGGTTGTTGCATGTTATTTTCCTAAATTCTGTTCTGATCTCTTGTCCAACAGCTGTGTGACTTCCTGGAGACTCACTACTTGGATGAGCAGGTTGAGGCCATCAAGAAGCTTGGTGACCACATCACCAACCTTACCAAGATGGATGCTGGCAACAACAGGATGGCGGAGTATCTGTTTGACAAGCACACCCTGGATGGTGACAGCAGCTAAATGCAGCCCTCTGATCATTTGCATGCTTTTAAATTACTTTTAAATCAGGTTTTAAGAGCACATTATATGTTTTCATGACACAGCTCATATACAGAATTGTACATTTTAAACAACTGAAAGGTTTAACAAGTAAAGGTTGATGCAATCTTGTTATAGCCAAGCCATTGCTTTCCTGTTTAATGTTCACGAATTGGTCTTAACCTGGTGTATTTGAGGAATAAACATTTTGGACTGGATTGACTTGTATTTTTATTCAAAATTGTGGGACTTGGTTGTAGGCTATATGTAACCATTTATTAACTTATATCTAAAGTTTACATATATAATTTATGCGTAATGAATCATAAATCATATTTTGATGGTCTCTGTGAGGGATTTTAAAAGTAAACTAATTATTTTAAGAGAAAGACTGTGATTAATTGGTGACCCATTTTATCTACACTATTTTTTTTTTAATTAAGTTGTAGTAACTTAGAGTTTCTAAGAGTTTCTATTTTGTGTATAGTGTTGAAAAGTGGTGCTCATGGTTAAGTTGTGGTTGATTATACCTGAAGGTAAACACATCGACTCTATGAGCAATGACTGTGCTAATGCCAAGTAATTTCTGATTTGTTCATTAAATTTACATGCTAAATAAGTTATATTAAAGGGTTAGTTCACCCAAAAATGAAAATTAGGCTGCGTTTTACTCACCCCCGAGGCATCCTAGGTGTATATGACTTTCTTCTTTCAGACGAATCCAGTCAGAGATATATTAAAAATTGTCTTTGATCTTTCAAGCTGTTTAATGCCACTCAGCGG
>NW_015664999.1:364730-366371 GCF_001515625.1 Sinocyclocheilus rhinocerous | reverse complement strand
ACACTTTTTTTTATGGATGGGCGATTTTTATTTAAGTTCTTTTGGACAGAAGCAATGCAACACCCGCTGAGTGGCATTAAACAGCTTGAAAGATCAAAGACAATTTTTAATATAACTCCAACTGGATTCGTCCGAAAGAAGAAAGTCATATACACCTAGGATGCCTCAGGGGTGAGTAAAACACAGCCTAATTTTCATTTTTGGGTGAACTAACCCTTTAAGCATGTGCTGTACTAAATGTTGATTTAAACTGAAATATCTGAAATATATAAAATTAACAAGATTTAACTAGATTCAGACCTACAACTACAACTTTTTTTTTGAGTAATCAACTTAAACTTTTGTTTATGCTGCAAATTAAGTTTAACTTAATTTAACTTTAACTCAATTTGTTGGTTGAACAATTTCATTGTAAGTAGTCATAACTAAAAAAAAGATTGATTGATTGATTGATTGATTGATTGAGCTAAAACATTATTAGCCTCATCTCCACAGAATAAAACTGGCCACTAAAATTCATCTAATTTGAACACACTCAATGAGATATTAGCTGAGGTTGCAGAGTCTTATCGTTTTGTAACTGCTGACAAATGCATATTATGTGACATGAAAAGTGAGTATCATCATGAATAACATATTGATATCACACAAATTAAAAGATATTTCACCTCAATATTTTATTAAATGCACAGTTTATTGATTTGTTTTCTCTAAACTGGCTCATCTTAAACTGTTATATTAGCTAACATAACATACTTTACCTGTATGTAACATTTCCATAAACATTCTTGTAACAGGAAAATGGTAGTGACATTTAAAAGAGTTTCTATTATGTTTTTGTGGTTAAAGGGATAGTTCACCCAAAAATGAAAATTAGCCCATGAAGTACTCACCCTCAAGGCATCCTAGGTGTATATGACTTTCTTCTTTCAGATGAATCCAATCGGAGTTATATTAAAAATTGTCTTTGATCTTCCAAGCTGTTTAATGGCAGTCAGCGGGTGTTGCAGTGCATCAGTCCAAAAGAAGTGAAATAAAGCGCATCCATTCATAATAAAAAGTGTCTCACAACGTTCAGACGCCTTTAATGTAGCGCACTACCAGGATGCCTTCATAACGTCCACGGCTGCCGGTAAGTGGAGTTCTCAGCGGAGCGGTGTGCTAGTATACTTATAGACAGTATTAAATTATTATTATTATACAAGAACTGCCTGAAGAGAGCATGCACAGCTGTTGTTTATATTGCTGTTTGTAGCCTGTGGAAGTAAGGTTAGCTGCAGCAAGGGGCTATAATATTTTCGGCAATATTTTCCTAATGACAATTTTATGATCGGTATATAAAGGCTACTACGAGCACCTTTTCCCAATTTTTATCACAGAATAAGGCAGGAAATTTATAGTTTCTAGAGGCTACTAAATGATGTAAATCAGTACTGCATTATTCATAAAGTTTATTTATTACCTGGAGATAACTTGAAAAACACACATAAACCGTTTATTTTCACAATCGTGTGTTTATTGTCTTCACGTTTTTTTCTGCTTTTTATTCAGCTCAGCTACAGCGATAGCTGGATGCTTTTGTCCATATTAGGGTTTCCTGCACGTCATAAGTCATTCCTTCTATGAGTCTGTTTTGGACTT
>NW_015664999.1:308125-360982 GCF_001515625.1 Sinocyclocheilus rhinocerous | reverse complement strand
CGAATAAAGTGCGGGGGACGAAATTAAATTTCTTTAAAATTAAATATTAAAAATGCAGCTAACGTTCTACACACAGCAATATAAGCAAAGGTGCCTGTTCTCTTTCGTTCTTTCTGTTTGATTGGGAAAAGTTTAAAGGGCGTCGAGGGGTCTTGTTTATGTTATCTGACTAAAAAACTATTACTTTGAACTTTTTTTTAAAATTACAGTAGCCTATTTATTTTTAAAACGTAGATTGCCTTAAAAATAATTATCACAACCCTGATAAAACTCATAATTTTCTCATCCTCCGATTTATAGGCTACTTATCAATCCTGTTTTTATCCTGTATTTATATCATAATTTCAAAAATGAATAAATTCAGAACAGGATTATAATATAATTCTATTTTAAATAAGAGAGAAATATTTTTTCTACAACAACAGTAGTGTTTACAACAGCAAAACCACCATACCCTGTAAACTCAATAATAATAATAGGCCTGATTTAATTCCGTTTCTATTTTCAGAGTGATTAAGAGGTGCAAAGAACTATTTATTTAACTTTTAAACTTAAAATGGTCTTTTCTGTTCTGTGTTTCTTTTTCAAAACTGCGTCACGGCATTTGCTGCTATATCAATACAGAAGCATCCGTTTCGATACATGTCCCTATTAAAAGCCGTGCTCCATGTGCCCCTTTTATACTTTGAGCACCTGCCCCTCCAAAGGTCTCTGCACGGCCCTGCAGGGCACCATACCAGTTGCTCAAAAAAAAAAAACGTTCGTTCTATATTAAAATTAACATATAACGTTACATATACATAAATAAAAATCTAAAGATTAACATATATATATATATATAGTTATAAAAATGCATTTTACGGTGAAGGCTAAGTACATGTGATGCGCCATTCCCGCATCCGCGCCCGCTGGCACCTCATTAAAAAAAACAAAAAAAAAAAAACTCGCACCTCATGTTTGTGGCTGAATGCGAATGATCATAATTGCCGTGAAAAGACATCAGCGATCTGGCGCCGAGAAAAGAAAAAAAGATGAAGCCCCTGCATCACTTTCAGGTAGCCTACATTCATAATCCAGTAAAACTTTTTTGGATGTTGACGTTAATGACGTGTTTTAATGTCGGTGCTATGAAGGTAAGATATTGATTATCGAGAATACCATTACGATGTCATTTAAGAGATTAGACTAACTGCCTAAACAGTTACGATAGTGTTTATTTGTCAGCATTTAAATGTAGGCTACAGTTACGTGTCTGGGTAGCCTACTTTTCTGGGATTACCAGACTCTGCATATAAATTTATATGTACTTTAATAACATAAAACAGTATGTTAATTCCGCTATCATTATTTATGGTGTTGCAATTATTTTGTTTCTCAGTTTCTGATAAGAATGAGGCAGGAGAGGTTTCTGTGAGAGTCTCTACCTATATAGCACATATATAAAATGAGCTTCACCGGAAGATTATGAGCTGGTTTATCTTTATCCGGAAGTTCTAAATAGCGCTCCGTGCATATGGTCAATTTAACCACCAGCAATCTAATATTCTCTCTGACTTTTCATGTTCCCTTACAAAAATTAGCCATGGTTTTACGAATAAAACCAAAATTCATGGTTCTTGTAGCCATGGATGTTAACCACAAATTAACCATGGTTTTGTTACTTCAATAGTTTACAAAGAAGTATTAAGATAATAATTTTTGTGGTTATAAAATCAGACCTAAGCCAACAACAGCCTTTAAAATTACTTAAAATGCATTATATAAAACAATGAGGCAATAATGATTGATTGGTCTTGCAAAGGGAGTCAAAGGCCTGGTAACTGCTGCTGTTACACTTACAGGACGATCAAGTCCTTTAATATTGACCAAACATTTAATTCAAATATCCACTTAATCTTTAATTTTTGACCACCTTTTTGCAAAAGAAATGCGACAGCCTCAATAATTTCTTCAACAATATAGAAACATTATAGAACAGTATAGAATCGTACAGTGGTGGTTCAAGCTTGTATGGCGCCCTGGGCGAACCACCCCGTCTGCCACCTCTAAATGAAATTAATTTTTCATAATTTTGCTATTTTATATAAATGTATATATTTAGATTTTTACAAATTCAGAAAAATAAATAAAAAATACAATAAATCCCTCCAAAACGGCACAACTGTACAGTAAGAATAATAAAGTGAGTAATGTTACATATTTTTTGTTTTGTTTTTTGTTTGTCTTTTTTAAAAACTACATTATGTTACAATATCACATTTTACTGTCTGACTATTATGGATTGTTGTTGCCCTAGATGAGCATAAGCAACATAGCATAACATTAGTCATATAATATAGATTTTTATGTATAGATCAGGGGTGGCGAACGTCAGTCCTGGAGAGCCGCAGCCCTGCAGAGTTTTGCTTCAACCCTAATCAAACACACCTGTACAAGCTAATCAAGGTCTGAAGGTTTACTAGAAAGCTACAGGCAGGTGAGTTTTAATTAGGGTTGGAGCTGAACTCTGCAGGGCTGTGGCTCTCCAGGACCGGAGTTCGCCACCGCTGGTATAGATCTATAGATATATATATAGTATTTAGTTGTATTTGCATATAATTTTCTGAAAAATACAGACAATTATATAAATAGGCTTATATATAAAACCTGTATAAATAGCGCAAATACCATGAGCAGTAGCTACAATGCACATCAGTCTTATGGGACCATTCAAGGCTGTTTACAGATAGGGGTGACTGCTCATCAGTGTTCTTGTTCTGTGAGGAGTTAGATTTTGAAGCTTTGTTCCTTAAGACATATAGTTGCAGCCATTCTTTTTCGCATCTTTGATTTTGTTCAGGCTCACTACTTCAAACGGGATGATGTCACCCTTCCTGGATTTGCCAAGTTCTTCAAGAAGAACAGTGAGGAGGAGCGCAAGCATGCTGAGAAATTCATGGAGTTCCGGAACAAGAGGGGTGGATGCATCGTCCTTCAGGACATTAAGGTGCTTTGATCATGTTTTGAATTAAGCATTTTGACTTTGAACATTGTAACATAAGTGTAAGGTCCACGCACTTGGCCCAAGGAAGGTATCCAGTGGTGGGTGAAGGTTTCTTGCATGTTCGGTCTTTTCAGCGCGCAAAGTTATTCAATTTAGGTTTAACTCAAATCTGACTCCATTTTAGTATGACCTCGAATTTAGGTTGAAAGGCAAATTGGTTGTTTGTCTGTCTCTAATTATTGCTATTATTCTGACATTTGGTTATTCTAGTTAACTCTTTACTTTATATTTACTCGTTCATTAGGAATCTATGTCGCTCAGGGTGCCTCAAGACGGCCGCTCTACGTGGGCCCCACGATCACAAATTCAAATGATACCAAACATGACTGTAAATATTATTTGCATTGATGTAGAACATTATACTATTGACCATTCTGAGTGAACCAAGTGGAGGGAGGATGGGTAAGAGGAAGGAAGGGGATGAAAAGGAATTGATGAATTCCTGTCTCGAAGATGCCCGTGTATGTTTGTATTGTCTGTTTCTCAGGAGATCAAAGTATCTGAGTTTCTTTAATCCTTACATAAGCAAAGCTGACTCTTTTTGGAATGACCTTATGCCATGCTCACTACTCATTGTTTGTATTTCTCTTCAGAAACCAGAGCGTGATGTGTGGGGCAATGGACTGACTGCTATGCAGTGCGCTCTTCAGCTGGAGAAGAACGTCAACCAGGCTCTGCTGGAACTGCATAAGGTCGCCTCTCAAAAGGGAGACCCTCATGTTTGTGACCCTCATTGTTGAAGCTGAGACTCTAAATTTGCCTCCGTATACATGTCTCTTTAAAGCAGTTTCATGCAGTGCTGGGAATTTTGCATCCTAAATTCTGTTCTGATCTCTTGTCCAACAGCTGTGTGACTTCCTGGAGACTCACTACTTGGATGAGCAGGTTGAGGCCATCAAGAAGCTTGGTGGCCACATCACCAACCTTACCAAGATGGATGCTGGCAACAACAGGATGGCAGAGTATCTGTTTGACAAGCACACCCTGGATGGCGACAGCAGCTAAATGCAGCCCTGAGATCCTATCAATACATGAATGAATAGAAACACTATTCTCTTGTTCTTATCACACAGCTCTTGTGCAAAATTTTGAAGTCTGAGAGGTTGAAAGGTTAACATCATGTAAAGTTTCTTGTTACGATAAAATGATGCAGTGTTACGGTTTTAAATAGTCATCCTGTGATTGTCATCAAGCAATGCTTTCTTGCTGAATGTGCAGTGACTGACCTGGTGAATTTAAATAAAACTTCTGAGCTGAATAACCTTGTCTTTTTTATTTAAAATTGCAGGATGCATTTAGTGGGCTGTAATTATTATATCGGACTGTATCTGAATTTTTCTGCCCGCAGAAAAAGCTGTGAATAAAGGTCACAATACTGTAATTGATTAATGTACAAATCTACTATAACAGCGACAACAAACCTCATAAACTGAAAATAGACGAGACACTTCACTCATCTCCATCCTGAAGTTTCCATCCTGTAATGATGATGTCACTGACACAACCACATCATAAAATTTAATGTACAACTTAATATTTTATACAGAGAAAATACAAAATACTAACTTACAACCTTTTCGTAGTCTGCTAAATGAATAATCTAAATATTCACATGAATTTGCACGGCACTAGTTGTAGCATTTCATTTTACCACATGAGGGTGCTGTTTCCTCCGTAGGCCTATGTCTAATAATCGCACATTGATCATGAGCACTGAAAGACCAAGCAAGGCCCGTTGTGGTTCAACTGAATATTTATTTTTTCAATATCTCAATAATCGTCAACTATTGGTGAAGCCTTGTCCTTATTTCATAACCAATGAACAAAGTTTACAGCCTGCTTATGCCATACCACTCATACCTATTAGCAGCAGTGAACCACCGACTAATCCGATTCAGAAGGGTCACTGAACGAAAATTATACTGGAAATTCGAATCGGATAAACAGCATGCAGGAGATTATATGGGCAAATTGATAAACGAGCGTAAGAGGTGGATGAAATAAGATTGTCACATGAGAAAACCCAGGGCACAGAACTGCCAACAGAAGGGAGAGCACGATTAATCCAAGTGAAAGAGGGTTTGGCGCTTCAAATGCGCTTTGAGAGAGGAGAGAGAGGGACAGATAAGAGTAAGAGCAGCGTGTGAGAGGGCTGCTGCGTAACTGTCCTCAACAAAGCACAGATTTCTATCTATATAAGAGAGTTGGATCAGAAGCACATCATCAGGTACGTTTGATTATTGTTTGCTTATAGGCTCCACTTATTCATGTAAACATTATACTATCTTGGAATTGATTCACATGTCAAGCAGTGTCATTTAAAATAATTTTAAACAACATTTCTAGTTATTTTATGATTCTTATGTAGCCTGTGCAATTTTATAGCATCATATTAATTAAGATACTACATGGAAATAGTTGCAACTACTTGAAAATGTGTCACTATGTAGTTTGAGTGAACAGCAAAAGGATAAATGCATTTAAAATATTAAAATAATAAATTGTCACCACCAGTTAAATTCATGGAGACTATATAAACAACAACACAGTCCACAGACAAGCTAAATGAAAAAGACCATTCACATTAAATTTCATGTATAAGTGAAAACTATTAAGAAATATATAGTCATTTTTTGTTCTCCACATTTTGTATAACAGTAACCTAAATCTTTTCTTTAAGACTCTTTAAGGCTCAGACGACTAAATTGATGCTTAGCCTATGTGCGTAAATGCTCTTCAGTCTTGGACAACTGTGTGTAGTACTAAGGTTTTTATTCATTTTTTATTTTTTAACGGAAAAGTGACTGGATGAGATTTAGGTAATCCGAAAATACAGCAGTTCTGCCCGCTGGTAGACAAAGTATAGATGAAGGAAAGAAAAACAAGGCCGTATGACGCCGGTTGATGGCCTGTGACGCACTGAGCGACAGGCCTTCTTTAGCCAGATTATTGCAGACGTGTCAGCAAATTACACAAATTATGCTTTCTGAACTCTCAGATTACGCACTTTCATTGTATCTGCTTTTTATGGAAAAGATGAGAAAAGACACAAAAAAAAATCACTTAATTGTTACGAACGTTTAATTCCCCTTTCTCATTCAAAAACTAATGTAGAAAAACTTTTAAATGTTGGAGGCTGTGTATAGGAACTATATGTGTCTATATTTTGCAGATGTCAGAATACTAAATATGGAAAACAGCTAAAAACTGCTACATGAATCAAATAGACTTGTGCCCTAGCTAACATTTTACCTAAATTTAAATAAATAAATAAGCATATATTATATATCTAAATGAAAAAACATTAGCTTTTTTTTTATAAAAAATAAAATAAATATATTCTATTTATATAAATATTATATTTACAATATTCTCCTGAGTGGTTGATGCACAGGTGAGCTACATTAATTCAGCTGTAGCAATGATGCTTCTAAACAGCAAACACATTTAAGCAATTCTTTATATACCCCAAATAATTATATATGCACATAATGTATATGACTTTACATGTTTAAAAAAAAGTTCACACACTAACAAATTTAAATAATATTTTTTATGGGTGAAAAATCAATTAAAAATGACAGAAAAATATATAAGAAAATTATATTAAAGTGACCACCGGGATGTAAAAATAATCTTAATATATCAATCTTATGTCTTTCTCAAAGTCATTTTATTAACCATTTTATTGGTGAGGTATATATTAAATATATATGTATAGATATCACGTGCATATAAAGTGAAGAAAATGGATCAGTCATAAGTTAATCATGATAACCCAGCAAGGTCAATAGAGAAAATTAAGAATTTAATTTTTTTAACTGTGACTAACAAAAAGGTTTATGTTCATCATTTTTCATCATTGTGGTCAGTCCATGTGGCTGACAGGTAAACAAGGTACAGGAAGAGAATCATCATAAAGTCCTGTCCTCATAAATCCAACTGTGACTTTGCTGCTCAACATGTTCTTATATACAATTAAGAGAAGTGGCTTCCTGAAGTCTTTAGTCTTACATAGCGGTCTGGTGACAAGATGCCGTTGGCTGTGTAGGCTCAAGTGTGAAAGTGGAGTGGGAGGGCCCTGTTCCTAATTTACTTAAACCCAAGGATTTTTGGATTAGCTTTGGTAATTAATCTCGCTATGCATCTGCTGAGAGTGACAAGAGTTCAGTTCAACAGAGTAGGGCAGGTGGAAACATAACCATTGTGTGTTAATGTGTATGACAAATATTTTTTTAACACATGGGCATAACACGTGCATGGTTGTGTTTTGATATGTTACAATTCCAGGATTAATATCGGACATGCTGAGCTCTAGCATCAGAGCTTACTCCATCAAAAGTCACAGCAGACACAAACAGGACAGAGGTCGGGAGGGAAAGAGAAAATTTCCCTCCCGTCGGCTTTACAGAAGGAGGGGCGGTGGATGGGATGAAAAGGAGCACATTATAAAAAAAAAAAAAGAGGCACATTAAATGAATTCTTCAGAGGATGTGAGACCGATCTACACAATATGTGTGATTTGGGGCATTTAGTTTATGTAGGTTATGTCAGGACAGTAACAGTCTTGTTTTATGTCTCTAGCTGATCAGCCATGCGTTTGGTCAGCATGCAGCATCGTGTGCGGAGGGCAGCAGAATCAGAGGAGGAGCCCAAACCTGCTCCACCCCCTCTGCCCCCTCCCTCTCACCACTCCCACAACTTCATAAATATGAAGAACAAGTTTTTCAATGAGCTTGGCCATCTACCTAGTAAGTAATAATTGTATGTCAATACACCACACATGACTATTCCAGCAGGCCACCATCGTTGTAAGACATGAATATTCAGTTGAATGTAGGTTCTGACATTGGTGATGATGTCAGGACAACATCTAATGCCGATGTCAGTGTGACGCAGAATACTGACATTGATATTTTGATGCTTTTAAGTCATGGTATCGTCTTATGCCAACATCATATTGACGTCCAACACCAACCTTTAGTTGTGAAGTATGGTACCCAAACCCAACATTTGTTAAATGTGATAATCTTAAAGGTATAGTTCACCCAAAAATGAAAAGTCTGTCATCATCTACTCACCCTCATGTTGTTACAAACCTGTATGACTTCCTTTCTTCTGTTGAGAGGATATCATATTTTCTTATTTTGAAGAATGTGGGTAACCAAACACTTGCTGGTCCACTTTGACTTCCATAGTATATATATATATATATATGGAGATCAATGGGGACCAGAAACAGTTTGGTTACCAACATTCTTCAAAATATCTTCTTTTGGGTTTAACAGAAGAAAGAATTCCAAAACACAGGTTTGGAACGATGACAGAATTTTCATGGGTGAACTGTCCCTTTAACATCCACAAAATGTAAAATGTACAATGTCATTAGACATTGATATTTTATTGGTTTAGTCATGGTATTAAGTAAAAAAACAAAATGGCTCTCAAATGTTGGCTTTTCATATCAACCTGATTTTCATCTTCAGGCAAAATTTACGTCGGTCCAATGTCGTACTGACATTAAATTGTTGTCTGGTTCCAGCTGGGATCATTCATATTTCATCATATTATCATTACAAAACACACATTCCCATCAAACTGCTTATATTTGTATTTGTATATATATACATATATAAAAGTGTGTGCGTGATCAATTAATTCCTCCATTTTTTCCACTTCCATGTGCACCCTTCATGTTTTTATCTATTCCATCAACAGACCCCAAGATCAAAAGTAAGTTCCAATTTTCCTAAGACTTTTTCTGTCAGTCCTCCATCCACCTATTCATCTACTTATTCATTTAGCAGAAAATGTGTAATTGGTTGAAGTCATGTCTTTTTTACTAACAGAAATGAAATGATGATCATTGTTTTTTTCTCTCTCTCTAATTTTCTTTCTTTCTCCATTGCATAGTGCCCATGTGGGCTATTGGTGCCATAGTTGTGGTCGTGCTTGCCCTGGTTGGCTGCTTTGCTTTCTGTATCTATAAGAAGTGCTTGGGAGGGAAGAAAAAAACTAAAAAAGTCAGAGAGAGGAAGGGAGGACGAAGAAGGATGAAAAAGGAAGGAGAGGAAGAAGCAGGCGAGGTAGGAGAGCCTGAAAATTTAAAGCATGTTAAGGCCATAGTGTTCAGAGAGAATTAAGCTCTTTCAGATCTTGATGTGTCAAATTATTCATTTTAATCTAAATGTTAAAAAGAAATGGGAATGTTTGGCTTAAAGTTTTGCTCAAGTATTTTAAATGTATACTGCCCATACTTAGGTACAACCTAAAGACGGAGAGGGCGAGGGAGAGAAAGAATATTATGGCAAGTTGGAGTACACTCTGGACTATAACTTCACTGACAATCAGGTTGGTTGAAAGTAGATGTTCTTAATATGCATTGTGATTGTGCGTTCATATGATCAACTAATATTTTTTACACAAATTAACAATATAAAAATAAATAATAATGCTATAAATACTATTCTAAAAAATGTATGACTAGCTACTTGATTTTGAAAACCTGACCCACAACCTCTTCTTCAACAACCTTCAGCTCATTGTCGGTGTCTTGCAAGCCCAAGACCTTGCTGCCATGGATATGGGTGGAACATCTGACCCATATGTCAAAGTTTATATGCTACCAGACAAGAAGAAAAAGTTTGAAACCAAGGTCCAGCGCAAGAATCTGTGTCCTGTTTTCAACGAGACATTCATATTTAAGGTGCATTTTTTGGGGATTAGCTTAAAGACAGTTTGTCATACACTTTATCTTAATTTCACAGTAGACTAAGTGCAACATACCTTTTTTTCTAAACAAAGCAAATACATTTTGTTTGCATAAATGGTACTAGGTCAGTGTTCATGCAACATGATTTTTTATTTCTGTTTCTAGATCCCCTTTAATGATCTAGCAGGACAGACTCTGGTCCTGCAGGTGTTTGACTTTGACCGCTTTGGTAAACATGATGTAATTGGAGAGATCAAAATCCCTATGAACAGCATTGACCTGGCCCAGCCCATACACGAATGGAAAGACCTGGTCGGAGGACAGAAAGAGGAAGTAAGGCTTTCCTTGGCTGTTTAAATTTTTTTTTTTATCAGCTGCCATAGTCTGTTTTTTTGATGCTTTTAAACTAATCACTCTCCTCTTCCTTCTCCAACAGCAAGAAAAGTTGGGAGACGTCTGTATCTCCCTGCGCTATGTGCCCACCTCTGGTAAGCTGACTGTCTGTATCATGGAGGCCAAGAACCTGAAGAAGATGGACGTGGGTGGTTTATCAGGTTAGTGTGGTAGCGTTATTATGTTAAAGTTACATTTCCTTTCTGTGTTGTACTTTATATTAAAATGAAATGATTCTCTACACATCAAATGTGACTTTATTTTAAAGTAATAAGACTTTTTTACTTTGAAATATCCTGGCTTTGCAGCATTTCTTGGCTTTATCCATTTTCTTTCCTTTTTTGTCTAAGATCCTTTTGTGAAAGTGGTTTTGCAACACAATGGAAAGCGTATCAAGAAGAAGAAGACGACAGTTAAGCAGAACACACTGAACCCCTACTTTAATGAAAGCTTCAGCTTTGAAGTCCCTTTCGCTCAGATTCAGGTAAACATGTTTGAAACACATTTCCTTGACTACTTGCATATCTAATACATTTACAGATTTATATTTGTGGTCCTTTAATTCCGCAAAATGCGACCTTTTCACTGTATAGTATGTAAAGTGATAATGTTACTACACTGTAAAAAAAAATCATTTTCGAAGTAAATAAAACAGATTATTGCAGTATACTTCAGAATTTCACATTTAATTCAATGTTACTTGCTGTTTCTTTTTTAATTATTTGTAAATTTTACTAGCAAAATCTTGAATTTCTTGAATTTTAAATGCTTCTGGTATCTGACTGTTTCAAAGTAAATATCACAGCAAAAATGTTCAGTCTACTAAACTCATCTGTTTACAAGTGAAAGGTTTGATGAGAAACAACAAAGTGGATTAAATGCGTATTGACCTATTTTTCTGTTCCTCTGACTTCCTGTAGAAGATCCAGGTGTTGCTCACTGTCTACGACTATGATAAACTGGGAAGCAATGATCCAATTGGGAAGTGCTGGATTGGGTTTGGTGCTAGTGGAGTGGGTCTGCGCCACTGGTCAGACATGCTGGCCAATCCCAGACGACCTGTGGCCCAGTGGCACACCCTTCAGCCTGAAGAGGAAGTAGATGCTGCCCTTAAAGCACCTATCCGCTAAATATCTTATTCACCCTCAACATAAAGTTTTCAGCACACATCAGGCAAAATCATTTAAATTTCATCCGTCCTTTCACTGAGGAGTTTCTGTCTGTTACGTTATTAACATCATTTCCTGTACCCTTCTTTACTGTGAAAACAAAGGAGGAGTAACTTTTATAAATGTTATGTATATTATGTTCATCTGGATTGTGTTTCTTATTTAAATGTGTCTGTATGTGGATGATAACTGTGTGTGTTTGTTTGAAAGTGTTGTGTGTATGTATCTGTCCAAAACCCTGATAGCACACGTACAGCATGGAGACATCTATTTGACGTCTGCATTTACATCTGCAAGACGTATTTTTTTAGTGTTTGCTCATCTGCAATAACTTAGGACGTTTCCTGTCAGATGTCAAATAGACGTTTAGAAAATGTCTTTAAGATGTTTATAATTTAGGATGTATGTAAAACTGCCATCTTAAAGACATCTATCAGATGTTTGTACACAGCAGATGCTTTCCAGATGAAGCGATCTTTAACAGACATCTTGCAGACGTACATGTGCTATCTGGGAACTGTCCTGATTTGCCTCGTCTTTTTTTTTCTGTGAACCAAGATGACTATAAACACAACAATTGGATACAAGACATGTTTTCATTTCATGTACAAATAGACACACAATAGTTGTAAAATTCTGGGGGGTAAAAACTAGTCATTAACTGTTGGTAAATATTTCATCATAATATAAAATGATTTATTAATATGGCAGCCATTATTATATGTAAACATGTCGGCCAAAAGCAATTGTCTGGTTGGTTTCAGTAGTATTTAGAGTTGTCCAGTTGTAGGTGGAAGCCTGGATTAATCTTGTGGTGCAGTGCTGGACTAAGCCATACATGTGAGCAGGGATTTACAGCCAGTGAAGGGCGGGAGTGCGGAGAGGATGAAGGAGACCAGAAAGGACACAGACAAAGTCATACAGAGTGATTAGGGATAGATAGAGAGACAGCATTTTAAATAAAAAGTAAGTTAACTGGTTACAAATATGAATTGGTTAAGGACAACAAAATATGAAGAGTTCAGATGCAAAAGCCTCCAAGTGCCATTTGAAATTTTCTTCTAAAATGAGCATTTTTGTCAGGCTCCTATGTTTATTTTCAGTTATTTCACTTTAATGGCAATGAAAAGACTATTCATTGCCATTAAAGTGAAATTACTGAATAGGAGCGTGAGAAAAATGCTCATTTTAGAAGAAAATTTCAAATGGCACTTAAGAGGCTTTTGCATCTGAACTCTTCACATACAGATTAACACAAACCAAGATGCAAATCGGTGCATTGCAAGCTAGCCAAAATTATATACTGACCGTGATTGAGAGAGTTTATGCACCCAATGTATATCTTGAGAATATTGTAGTAAGTTTTGGTTTTAGATTAATACTCTTCTTGCATTAATAATCTTTTTAACAATGCTAATCCATATTAGCATGACATCTACAAGAAAGCGCATTTGCGACTGTCATGCTACAACACTGCTGCTTTGAGACTAGCCTAGCACTAAGTATAACAAGAATGATTTTTAAATTGGTTTCTCAAAGGCTCTTCGGGAAGTTTGTATACATTAGCATGCTTGTTCACACAGCAAGAACGTTGTATTAAGATCTACTTACCAGCAGGAGGCGTAGTGTTAACATGAAGTTTTGCTAGTCTACTAATTTGTTATGAACAAGCGCTCACGACCACCAGATGGTGATTGCAGATCAACAATTGGTTAAATCAGGTTAAAGATGTCAGAAATTCTAATACATACATGTGCAGTACATTTCATATAATGCCTGCATGTAAATACATCTTTAAATAATTTCTGTATGATACATCTATAATTTCACAGGTGACCCTCCCCCTTTCCCTAACCCACCCACCACGAAACCTTTCACTGACCAACCTTTACCTTCACCCATAACACTTTTTGTATAGCAGCAAGTGTTTTACAACAATACAACATGAACACAATATACATTTCACTTTACCTAAAACTACTGTGAAGTGGGACTAATTTAATTAGGCCTACATGTTAACTCAGCCTATCCTTCTGTTAAGATGTAATGTAGCCTAGTGTTAATGTGGGCCTGTCGATTGCCTTCAGCAAGTCTTAACAATTATAGTACACACCTTTTGACAATTACACTTGTAATTTTCACACAAATATTTGCTGGGAACTACAGCTTAATGCTATTTTGTATAGGTGAACACTCCATCCCTGAATCCTCCCTCAACCTGCTCTTTACTATTGTGTCACTCACTACTGCACAAGAGGCTTCATGTCTGATGTACAGAACAGTTTCATCTTTTGGGTTCCTTGATAACATCCCATTTTACTTCAGCAAACCTAATGAAAACTGACCAAAAGACATGTAGGAAAGTACATTTAAGGAAATGATTTAAGCTTTTAATAGCGAGGCATGTGAGCTGGAGACCACAACTTTTGTGCAGCATCATGAAAACAGGATTCTCAGGCCATGTTCTAAACATGATGAATGAAGACGAACATCTTTAAATGATGTCAAAGCCACTCTGACACACAACTTATTTTCATTTCCTCAACATACATTCCTCTTCCCTTTGGGAGTGAATTGGTTTCTGTTGCATTTCCAGTCTGCTTTGCAAAGAATAAAAGATGATTCAGATGCATTTTTCATTTACATTTATTAATTTAGCAGACACTTTTATCCAACGTTCCTTGCGAATGAAAATAATACAGAAGTGATTAATCTAATCCAAGCACATCAGATCTGAGAGGAGTTTTGAATACATTCAGAACTGTTATTCTTTTGCACAGGCTGTGAAATTGACAGAAGAGACAAAAGTAAAAGCATCCATGGTGTCTTTTCATTATTTTTCCAATTTCTTATTTCCAGCGACCTCCAACCTTTCCTTTACCATGGCCTTTTTTGCTGTGATAAATAGAGAGGTGAAACATGAGCATAACTGAGACAGATGGACATTTTAAATAAATTTTTCATTGAAGAAAAATGCTTAAGGGTTGGTTCACCCAAAATTGAAAATTCTGTCATCATTAACTCTGTCATGTTGTTCCAAACCTACATGACTTTCTTTCTTCTGTGAAACACAAAAGAAGATATGTTGGGTGGACTATCCCTTTAAGTTAGAAACACACTACACAACTTTTGCCTAGCTTTTTGTACTGATTTACAGTCTGGTGACGATTAAAGTCAGAGCCAGTCAGATTTAACAGCTTCCAGAGCCGGCGCCAGGGCACCTACATTGGGTAGTGGGCATTTACATTTCATTTATAATTCATGTTGAGCGGTGCTAACGCCCATGAAAGCGTGCAATACTCTGCTTTTTTTTTTTTCTTTTCTTTTTTTTTTTTTTTTTCACTTTCACTTTCGCTTTCGACATCGATCACATACAGCAAGGAGGGGAGAAGAGGGGAAGGGGGCATAGTAACAAGTCTGGAGGGGCAAGGGCCCCACCTTGGTGCCGGCCCTGGCGTAGTCATGACTCTGATTTTATCCAGTCTGAAAAAATCAAACATGTTTCAACCAGGCGCATGTTTCTGAGTGAGTTTGCTGTGTTTGGAAGTCTGGTAGTGTGTGTGTGTGTGTGTGTGACTCTGTTGTTTAGTGTATGATCCCCTATTTTTCTCTATAACCATTTACAAAGTTAGCAAGTGAATGATACCTAGTGTTATAAAATCTGTTCAGATGTAGTGTGTTTCAGCATTTAAACAATCTGCTAATTAACTTAATGTGACTTACAACTTTTGAGCGTGGGAAATCCTGTTCAACAGAACAACAATCTGTTGAGAAGAAAGCAAAGTTCAGATAAGTACACTGTATCACTTGCACTTTCACTGGCTTTCACTTTCTATCTTTACATCTGGTTTCCTCTAATTCAACCGAACACAGATTAGTATTTGCCAAAACAAACAGATTTAATACAGTGTAATCCTTATTCATCAGTCGCCAACACCTAGATTTCTCAAACCTCAATTCTTTATCAAATCGCCACACCTCATATTTCTGTCTCTTCATTTGATCCAAGAGGTCAAACTTCTCTGACTCCAGCTGGTAAATCCAGTTCCACATCTCTTGAGCTCGTTGCCTGTTTTGTGGGAGTAAGGAACAGACATGATGCAAAACTGTCAGGTTTAAATAAAAACAAGGAGCATGGGGAAAAACACGAGAGTCTGAAAAGGAACACACTTTTAGATGTAAATTTACTGATCATTGCACATCTTACATAACGGTAAACATATGACTGTATTTAGATGTGTATGTGGGTGATTACCTTAACCCATCCTCTCGCAGATTTTCAATGCCAAGAGGAGAGTGCCTCTCTGAAAGAGTCTTTCTCTTGATCTCTCGTCCAGTCAGACGCTTCCCTCGTTTCTGCTCTGCCTAAAACACAAACACAAAAATACATATGTACAAACGTATTAATGTACATAAGGTAAGACACATGTCCACAACAGTAACTTACCTTGGCTAAGAAGCCACCAAAGTTTGCCCCCATATTGGACAAAACCTTCTTCTTCTTGGCCTCGTCTTCTGCTCTCTTCTTAGCCTCCTCGTCCTCTTTCCTCTGACGCTCTTCCTGATGAGAGAGCATAGATAATACATTTCACATCGATTTTATCTCACAAGTATTCTGTATTAAATTCCACATACAATTTAGAGAGCATTTGAGTATTTTATTTACTAAGTTTTATTGATTTACCGCAATCCTTGTCTGTCTCTTTCTTTCTCTCTCTGCTCTAACACGCTGCTGTTCTGCTCTTTCTGCTCGCCGCCGCTCCTGATGGACCGAATGGCCGAAAATTAGTGCAAAGTAAAGAGAAAAGTTTTTTTTTTTTTGTGGTAAATAAAAGAGAAAAAAAATGAAGTGATAAAGACTGGGAGTTACAATTCTCTCCTTGAGACCGATCAGTTCTTCCTCCTCTTTCTTCCTCTGCTCAAAGTGGACATCAATTAAAGTCTGTAACTCCAGAAGGTCCTTTTCCATCCTTTTTCGGTGAATATCCTGAGAGAGAAAATGATATAGCTTATAAATGGTAAACCATAATTTTCATGATGTCCAAACAGCTTACAACACACAATGATGTGTTTTTATGTCTTTATTGAGCACACCTTATAACCATTAACTGTGCAGGGTGGGGAAAATGAACCCTGTATATTCTCAGTTTGCAGTTCATTTTAAGCAGATGAACTGAACTGGATTGTTACTTACATCGAAATCAACCCGCTCACCCTCTGGAATCTTTGGAGGGGCAAGTTGTGGAACCATGGGCCTGTGTGAGAGAAGGGAATCAGCAAGAGATTTAGGGGAATAAGTGCATGAAGACATTAGGAAAATGCAGAGTGTGCTGATGGTTTGATGAAAAGAGTGTCTGAACACTTACTTAGGCCGGGGTCTTTCCTCCTCTGAAAAAAAGGGGCAAAGAAAAGGGTAAAAAGAAACAAGGAAGTTGTTGTCAAATGTGTGTCATAGTGAGTTACACTGGTTGTATGAACTGTGTTTTTGCACCTCCTTGTGACATTTTCACATTTTAAAAATATCTGGAAATTCTGTGGGGGCGTGTTAGAACGAGCCATTTTAGGGGGGCGTGGCTGACTCTTAACTTTTATAAAGAATATCTCTTTGGATTTGAGACTTTAGTCTTTGCAACTTTACAGATCTTCTTTATGCACCAAGAGCTTGTAACACTCCAAAGAGAAAGGAAAACTTGAAATCGCATCATATGACCCCTTTAAATAAAGCTGGTCCATCTGATACAACACAAGACTCCAGAGGACACAGCTGTCACAGGATTCTTTCGTGACCTCTTCAGTTCACAGGCCAATGTTATTCAAGTCAGTGATTTATTACAGTATAACATTCTGTGTTTGGGGGGAAAAAAACATGTCAGTCTAGTGGGTAACACAAAAGAGCTGTAAAAGTTGAATGTGATCAGATATTTAGAGCCTGTTCCCATCTGATGTAGATTTGTCATGCATAGTTTTCATATCATAAATCATAAGCCTGTCCGTATACTGTTTTGTTTGTTTTTACAAAAACTGTGTGAACTGACTGAAAACAAAAACTGTAAATTTACAAAAACAGACCAAAACAAAATAGTCTATAAAATCTTTAACTAACAATACTGAAACATTAGCATAATCAAAATGGCTTCTTGACACATCAGACATGAAATACAGTATTTTGCTATTTAATGTATAAATTACATGAAATGAACTATTATTTATAAATTTTCGTTTCACACTTGTGACAAAAATTCCATAATTAATGCTAGTCAACAATTCTATATGCCATGCATGTCAATGAAAAAGAAAAGCCACAGATGTTTCACCGTGATGAGCAGAGGATGGGAAAAGACTATTTATAACACAGAACTCAGGGATCAGGATAAGTAGGTAAAGGAAATTATTTCAACTAAAATCCCTCACCTTCTTCCAGAGTTTCCTCTGATGAATTTAACAGTGAAAAAAATACAGAAACACAGAGAACAATGGGCGATGTTGAAATAACATGGAGGTAAAATTAGTCAATAAGCAGACTTTTGACAAATACGGAAGAGGATTAGATGTGTGGGGAAAAAAATACTGTTCAGACATAATCTACAATCCAATTTCCTATTGTGTAACTGGACATGAGATCTACTCTCTGCTCTTATAGCTCTCATTTGGAAAAACATTTTTTTTAATGTATCACACAGTGTGCAGCCAAACATTTACAAAAACACACCATATTCACAAACACACACATGTGCAATACACGTGTCTAAAATGAAGAGTTATATTTAAAATTACTGACTACACGATATATTAAATATTACTCAGCCCTTAAACACAATACTAAAATTTTATGTTACATTACTTATCAATCTCCCATAAGGTTTATATTTTAAATGCCATTCTGGTGGTGCATGTCTTTGATCAACAAAGTACCTTGATATTCTGTATACTCCTGCTGTTCTGTAATATCAAATAAACATGAAAATGAAACATGAAAATAAATCAAACATATCAAAATCTTTAACAGATACAGAGAAACTTGGCATTCAGTCCTCAGTAATCCTTATGTTCTTTGTCTTTCTCCTGCTCTGGTGACAACATTTTCTATCCTTTAAAAAAAAACGGATAAAGAAGTATGTGTTTTGAATGACTGAAGGTTTTGATTTGGGAATTAAACTTTTATAAATATATATATATATATATATATATATAGTGGCTTATTACAAGGATCACGTACAGTGGTGTTTGAAAGTCTGTGAACCTATTGGAATTTTCTATATTCTGCATAAATGTAACCCCAAAAAAATCATCAGATTTTCATGCAAGTCCTGAAAGTTGACAAGAGAATCCACTCAAACAAATGAGATGAAAATATATACTTTATCATTTATTTATTCAGGAAAATGATCTAATATTAAATATCTGTGAGTGGCTCTCTAGGATTAGCAGTTCATTTGAAGGTGAAATTAGAGTCCATCTGTTCAGAGGTGTTTTCAGTCAGTGGGATGACTATCAGGTGTCAGTGTGCGCCCTGTTTTATTTTGAGAACAGGGATCTATCACAGTCTGATTAAGTGAATCATGGCACAAACAAAGGAGATCCCTGAGGACCCCAGAAAAGAGTTGCTGTTGCTCATCAGGGTAGAAAAAGTTACAAAGCCATCTCTAAAGAGTTTGGACTCCACCAATCCACAGTCGGAGAGATTGTGTACAAATTCAAGACCACTGTTACCCTCCCCAGGAGTGGCCGACCAACAAACATCACTCCAAAAGCAAGACACATATAATAGTCTGTGAGGTTGCAAAGGACCCCAGGGTAATTTCTAAGCAACTAAATGCCTTTCTCACATTGGCTAATGATAATGTTCATGAGTTCACCATCAGGAGAACACTGAACAACCATGGTGTGCACGGCAGAGTTGTAAAGAGAAAGCCACTGCTCTCCTAAAAGATCATGTGGACAAGCCAGAGGGCTATTGGAGAAATGTTTTGTGGATGGACGGTGATAGCATCATGGTTTGGGCCTGTTTTGCAGCATCTGGGAAAGGACGGCAGAGTTGAAGCAGTTCTGTACTGAGGAATGGGCTAAAATTCCTGCATCCTCAGGACATCTGTCCATGAACTGAATCTCAAGAGAAAGTGGGTCATGCAGCAAGACAACGACCCCAAGCACACAAGTCGTTCTACCAAAGAATGGTTAAAGAAGAACCAAATTAATGTTTTGAAATGGCCGAGTCAAATTCCGGACCTTAATCCAATTGAAATGTTGTGGAAGGACCTGAAGCAAGCAGTTCATAAGAGGAAACCCACCAACAATATCACAGAACTGAACCAGTTCTGTACTGAGGAATGGGCTAAAACTCCTGCAAGCGGTTGTGCAGGACTGATCAGCAGTTACAAGAAACATTTAGTTGCAGTTATTGCAACTAAAGTGGGTCACACCAGATACTGAAAGCAAAGATTCACATACTTTTGCCGCTCATGCAACACTGGATAATTTTTCTCAATAAATAAATGACAAATTATCCTTTGTTTGATTGGATTCTCTTTGTCTACTTTCAGGACTTGTGTGAAAATCTGATAATGTTTAGGGTTATATTTATGCAGAAATATAGAAAATTCTAATGGGTTCACAAACTTTCAAGCAGCACTGTAACAGCATTTACTGTATCAATATGACACCAATGTACTTTATTACCATACTATTATTGAAACCAAATCAAAGGTTATCAATTTTCTTAACATTATTACATTACTCAAAAATATTGTAGAAAGTTTACATTTTGCCAATCATTACTTACTTCAGCAATCCACTTCTCTTCTATTTCTATTCCTCTTGTATTATGTATTACAAATCCTCAAGTACTTTGTCTAACATAAACATCAAGCCAAATATGTTTACTTTCATCTCACTTGAGAATTACATGAAAATATGAACTAGAGAACTGTTGCTTATTTTCATATGCCTTTGTAGACCATGAAGCTTCAGTACATCACAAATGATGATTGCAGATGCAGAGGTGCAGCTTTAATTTGACAGATTATTTCAAGTTCATTTTGATACAGATGTGACCACAAGTAATGCTGCCTGACTGCGTTGTAAAGTTGTTTAATTTAGTGGTCTTGTTTCCCAGAAATATTTTTCCCATAAGGATGTTTTCATCTTTTTAAGTCTTTATTAAAGCGTTATAAGCCAGGAACCAAACCAAACAGTTACGAGGTGAATCACAACATTACAAACTTTGATTTGAAGCAAAAAAGTATTTAAAAATCAGAACAAAAAGACAAAGGTCTGTCTATGACATAATCGAAATAAAAATGGATACATGTAAAATTATTGATTTAATTACTGAATTATTGCAAATTCATTTACTGTTAAGCAAGATTTAAAATTAAGTTAAAATAATGTAGGCTCATGGCTTCAACAGAAGCATATACTGATTCACCACCCCATAGCTTAGAACCCAATTTTTGAACTCTATTAGTTTTTCGTGGACCAGTTATGAACATAATCGGTGGAAATAATGTCAAAACAGTGATAAGTCAGTCAGTGTCTGATTGAAGCTCCACTTCCTGTTATGTGACTTTGTGCTGAATTTTACAGCTACTCCCTCACTTTCACACTTTTTCGGCTGGTGTTGCTCTCGATCAGTATTGCTTGAGTAAAATAACTGCATTACATACTCTCTCATAATTTGTAGTATTTATTTTTGTATGGCCTATTATTTTCTCATCAACTTTAAAGAGACATTGTTTTGAACTCTTGAGGAGGCATTATTTTACCTGCTCCTGCATCCTCTGCATCCTCTTCCTCCTCTGCTTCTCACAAGTACACAAGCCACAAGATGATGAAGGAAAGGAAAACATAAGTAAACATCAATTCTGTGCCCAAGAGAGCACGTGAGGACAATCAGGAAAGAATATGAGTGTGTATATAAATAAGTGTGTGCAAAGGATTATGTAAGTGTACACCATTTGTTAGGGATGTATGCCAACTGCAACATGAGATCAGTCTGTAAGAATAACCCTTCCAGGAAAAGGCATTGTGCCAAGCCTAAGCACCCAATCAGACTCATGCATAGCTCTATGAAGCCAGCTGAAGCTCAGGAGGGTCTCTAAAGGCATCTATAACTGGCCTCTGGGTACACATTATGCCAAGGATTTACTGATAATCGCTAAAGCTAAAGTTTCAAAGGGCAAGAAAATAAAGAAAAAAATACAGAGTAAAATATACAGGCAAAAAATAAAGAACAATTCTACTCACCCTCTGCTTGTTCCCTAACAGGCCATTTAGAAAAAGAAAGGAAAATGAATGAGTAAACATCACAGTAAATTAGGGCTATGCAATTAATCGCATGCGATTGTCACGCGCATCTCGACAGTAAAAGTAATGATTTATTAGTCCAATAATCAGTAATGATAGAAAGAAAAACAAAAACATTACTCACTCATATTCCTCCTCTACATCAGACATGGTGAAACTGGATCAGAGAAGGAGGAAAAGAAAGCGAGAGTGAGACAGTACAAGGAAAAATAGCAGATCCACATAGCTTAGCATTTCGTAATAGCTTTAGGAAGAGGATGAGAGAGCAGGAGAGAGTGACAAAGCCAGCATCAGATCTAAATCATTCCATTGTCCCAAAGCGCTGACATCTGATTGAATGCTTCATATGAAGACTGATGGGGTGAGAACAGGTGGGAATGTGCAGACAAAGACAGGGTGAGAAACTATTTCTGACACTTTCTTTGTTCGGTTCTTCCATTTCCCTTGCACTTTACCACAGTTTCTGACATGCTCTTTTCTCATTTTGTCCTCTGAGAACAAGAAGCACCTAGTTCTGTTTTGCACAGCTAGTAAGTGGACAACGCAGCATGTAATCTTGTGAGCAAACTGCTGTGTACCTGGCCTTGCTTGTTTTCCCTAACTGGAAATTCTGGATTTGATTGCAGGAATTGCAGTTAATGACTATACAATGTTTGATTGCAGTCATTAACATTCCGCTGCCAGATTCCTCTCCCTGTGCCTCATCTTTCACATCAGAGTCATATCATAACTACTATTTGAAACAATTTTATAGCTACAGTGTCATCGCCAGAGAGAATTTATGAGGCATGTAGCTGTCACCACCCCTCTTGTACTTTACTGTCTCTGGACAAAGGCTTGCAAGCACATGCAGTGCCCATCTAAAACCAGCGTCCTTTCAACAGTTTGCCCTGCTTTTACTTTGCTAATGAGATTCTCAGCATCTAAAGAGCATGAGTCTGGCAAATTCTGCACAAAATGATCAAATTACAAAAGGAAGATACCACTCGCTCTGGATCGAACCAAGTAGGGATAGACACAAGAAACAACAGGATGAGAAAGTGGCAGACAAAGAGGGCGTTTGAGGGGCATGTAGGTTATGGAAGGTCATAGCGGCATTAACCACAATATTCTGACGGGTTCATTTTAGCCAAGGACCCAGGGGGAGTTTACATGAGTTACGGCAAATCTTTATGGCTCTGAAAGTGAATTTTATTCATAGTTCCATCAAGTCATCATTTGGTCAAGGACATCATCAAACACTACACAAAACAGTACAGACTATACTACAGGCAATTAAGCCAGGAAGACGTATGCAGGTTATGGCCATCATTGGAGAACTACACTGTTCTGCTCATAGTTACTTAATTACATCTATTTTGGAGTCCTAAATGAGTACACATGTCTGGTACAGGACACTAAAACACAATAATGGATGAAACTAACATTATTATAACTGCACATAAAAACTGAAAATCAACAGACCTTCTGCTTTCATAATAATTTTTTAAAGATTCACTGAATTATACTGAAAATTCAATTACTTTTCTCCATATGGGAAGAACTGACTGAAAATGCAATTGTTTTAGAAGTAACAAAAAGACTTTTACCGTTTGGTGATGGTAGGATGGGTTCACAGTGGAAAAGGAAGAAACACTGGCACACAAAGAATGAGGGGAGAGTCCCCGTGAATTATGAGAGCTTTGTAATGCGGGACAATGGGTTGTTTTTATATGAGGACAGGGACAGATGGAGGGTGTTAGCAGCTACGGCATAGGACCATGGATGGATTAGATATGAACTCTGGGACAGAAAGATGACCATCATGAGGGATTAGGGGAGACAGGGGGAATGACCTCACACAACAAACACAGGGATATAAAAAGAGACAGAAAAAACAAAGGGCCAGTTGGGAACAAAAATAGCACAGTGGATTTAGACACAATTCTTACTAGAAGACATATTTTCTATTTGACCCAATGTAAAATAAGGTAATGGCTAAGACAACTTTGAGGTAAATGGATGGGCTCTCATTTCTTACAAGTATTGTCCAGGAATATAAAATAAAGTTTTGGTTGTCCTTCTACCTTTCTTTATTCAGATAATTAGCCAAAATACTAACCCTGCAGATAGCTGATTAGAAAGTTGATTGAAGTTGCAGTAGATGGGAAAGTTGCTGATCCATGCAGTGAGGTCCAAGGCAACATGTTCTGCTCGCACAATTGTTGCTTTGTTCGAAAATTACTTGGCCTTTGTTGGCTGGATGGCAATACAACAGACTTTAATAGATTACGATTCAGTTATTTTGTTGTAAAGGGAAATCTTTTACCAGCAGATTACAATAGCTTTGAGTCTTACAATGGTCACTTTATTTTCTTTCTGTGAACATGAATCACTAACATATTTTTCTAGTCAAACATAGTTTTATTGAAGAACATGTATTTATTTATTTAGAACGAGTCATTTTTTCTTGAATTAATATTTGGTTTATAGTCCTTACAGTCTGTTTAGATCGCTCACAGATTTGTACAATTGGTGGACATTTATTCTAATCAATGCCAGTTCAGTGGTTCTCCAGCTCTTTTTAAAAGTCGAGTTTCTCTAGGCTGCTTTTCAAGCCATACTTCAAGAATACTAACCTTTTTTTCCATGTGACTTTACTAGAACATGCCGAATTTGCTTCTATTCACATTTCAGTTTTTGCCATTTGACATCAACAAACTCTCAACATAACAGTCTTTCTCAAAAATGTCTTTCTTTGCTGTTTAAAGGATACAGTTCTATAATAATCCCTGGCAGAAGGTAGAGGGCAACAAAGAATACATCGTCAGAAATGTATTATACACCTCTAAAAAGAATAACATTTATATTATATATATAACATTTATATAATTAGTTACCGATTAAATCTTATTGAGCAACACGCATAACACTTTCTGTATACAAAATGAAGAAGTTTATTATGAAATAACAGCCTTGCAATAGTTTTTATGAAGACGCTACTGGCATGGTCACTGTGAGCGTCTGAAAAGGAAACAGGAAAAGACTGTATGAGACATACTGCAAATCTGCACCAGCACAAATATAATGGGGTCAAAGAGCGGTAATTGTGTACCGTTTAAAAAAGACCATACAAAAAAACTTTAAATGGGCAAATTATGCTATGCTTACTTACCTGTGTATTTGTGTTGAACTGGGCAACACTTTTTTCTTGGTCAATAAGCAGGGGAAAGAAAATATCCAAGTGGAAAAGAGGAGGTTGAGCAACCAGCACTAGTCTGTCCTCTCCCAAATCCAGAACAAGAGAGCGAGCAGATATCTAGTGAGGAAGACAGTCAAGCCTAGAATCTCGTACTGTGTGTTAACATGTGCTTGAACGTAGTCCAAAACCAGGCCTCCATTAACTCACCACTCCAGGTAGCAGAATCTCAGCGATCAGATGCTCTGCATTTCCAGATGGGGGCTCCACTAATAAACTGAACTCTGGACTGGAGTATGAAGCACAATGAAGGCATAAATTATTAAGTTACAGGTAAAGTTCTGCCTCACAATAACCAATTATATATCACATTTAACACAACAAATGAAGGCAAAACAAAGTCTTAGTACTCATCCCTGGTTTGTCAAACATAAGTGAAAGCAAAACACATTTGAAAGGGAAACACCAAACAATTTACAAATGCATTAAGAAAACCTCCAAATAAACGTACCGTTTGGTTGATGAAGGAAAGGAGTCAGATTGCCTGTCCACAAAGAACAAAGTGATTAGAGGAATTCCAGTTATAGCTACTCAGCAGGTCAACAATCAATGGGATCAGGTGCAGAAAAGAGCAATGAGCCGCAGAGGCATATGTTAACAGTGAACTGCACATACTGACAACTCAATCACTAAGTTGAAGTCGACAACTCAATCACTAGGGGAAGTCGTAGGGGAAGTCGTGGCCTAATGGTTAGAGAGTTGGACTCATAACCCAAAGGTTGCGGGTTCGAGTCTCGTACCAGCAGGGATGGTGAATGTACAGCGCTGTCTCCCACCTTCAATACCACGACTGAGGTGCCCTTGAGCAAGGCACCGAACCCCCAACTGCTCCCCAGGCACCGCAGCAAAAATGGCTGCCCACTGCTTCGGGTGTGTGTTCACGGTGTGTGTGCACTTTGGATGGGTTAAATGCAGAGCACTAATTCCTAGTATGGGTCACCATACTTGGCCACATGTCACGTCACTTTCACTAATCACATGACACATACACACAGTAACAGACAGGCAAAGTGTCACTGACAACTAGGAACAGGTCCAGACAGAATGTGTATGGGATCAATTGTCTGCCAAAAGTATTGCAGTTACGGACAAAAAAATAATAAGCGTGAAACCAAAATTTAAAAACGGAAGTAAAAATATATAGCACAAAATTTAAAAATGAAAGCGACGTTTTCAGAATTTCAATCAAAAATTTTACGCATTACAAAATAAGCATGAATCAAAAATCAAAACATTTAAAATCATATTGAAAAAAAACTTAAATATTAATGAAAAATTATCCGACTTGCACACAAAATCGTGTTTTCCTTGGTTATATTTCCCTGTTTTTTTGTGCTCTCAGACATTTTCTGCTCATATTTAGATTTTTTTTTGTATTCTTATGCTGTTTTTCACGCTCTTCTTCTTCTTGGTTTTTAACGGCGG
This sequence comes from Sinocyclocheilus rhinocerous, assembly GCF_001515625.1. NCBI lineage: Eukaryota > Metazoa > Chordata > Actinopteri > Cypriniformes > Cyprinidae > Sinocyclocheilus > Sinocyclocheilus rhinocerous. Next base: position 334,700 of record NW_015664999.1, on the reverse strand, counting down.
CTGGCAACCAGTGTAATTGGTGCTTGACCAATTCGCTCTTGTTTCCATGTTTTGCGCTTGCCTTTCGCAAAGTTGCGGTTAGAGTTTCATGTAAATCAGGGTGGGCTTAAGCATCATCATTGGTCCACTAGTTCTAGATTGACAGCTCCTCCTCAGCTAATCAGTCGAAGAGGGGACCTGACGTCAATATGTCACTCATTAGCTGCTGATGCTCAGTGTTCACTTGTACAGGTGAAGATGGATAACCATCAGCTGGGATAACATCTTTCCATAGGACACCATTATATGTGTCTACCTGTCAATATATGATTTATATATGTCAATATGATTTTAAAAGTTTAGTTTTGATTCATGCTTATTTTTTTTTAAATGTGTTTGCGCTTGTTAATTTTCAATCTGTGACCATTGTTTGCTATTCTTAAAATTTTGTGCAATATATTATTACTTGCATTTTTAGATTTTGATTTCATGCTTATTTTTTTTTTATCTGTGACTGCAATATTTTTGATGGAAAATTGATCCCATAAATGTGGCAGTGATTTCTGAACAAAATTGGCAGCATTCTGTGAACGGTGACTTCACCTTAATATGTGTTAAAGGGGTCATATGAGTATTAAAGGGGTCATATCATGTTGCTAAAAAGAACATTATTTTGTGTTTTGATGTAATGAAATTTGTCTATGAAGTTTAAGGTTCAAAAAACACATTATTTTCCACATACTGTACATTATTGTTTCTCCTCTATGCCCCGCCTTTCTGAAACGCGTCGATTTTTACAAAGCTCATCGGTCTGAAAAAGCGAGGTGTGCTCTGATTGGCCAGCTATCCAGTGCGTTGTGATTGGCCGAATACCTCAAGCGTGTGACGGAAATGTTACTCCCCTTACCATACTGTGATGCCGTCCGGCCGGAGCGACAAGACAACAACATTAAAACCCATTATAAACGAGGCATTTGTTGCATCCAGTGGGGACATAATTACTGATTATAATGCCTTATACTGTCTTTTTACGCGTTGCGTTGCATCGCGCCGCGTAAACATAAAACTGTGTCTGCATTTGTGATCAGAGAAATGACAAACAACAAGTGCTACTCTACACTGCTCAAAACTCGCGTTTGAATCATCAGTGGCAAATCCTTTAAATGAAAACGTACTTACGTGAGTCAGAACTGCCATTTTAGTCTAACGTTACTCTCCCAGGATCAGTAAACAGTCCTCCATAAAATGTGCTGCACACATCTGAATATTTGGGTTGAAGTGTTCTGGAACAGTGTTGTAAATACAACTTAACCACTGATTTCTAGTCGTGTCCTCTTTTGGAAGACCAAACAAAGTAGCTTCACTTTCACAACGAAACACACAGGCGGGCCTGAGTGAGCGGCGGAGGGCTTGAGAACAGCGCGTCCGGCGGGCTTGCGGCAACCACATGTGACGACCCCGGGCTGGACTCCGCTTCGTCCGCGGTGAAAGCCGATCCGGCGATCCACAGCGCGAAGTTGATGTATTTCCTCAGCGACCAGCACGGATCAGCTCTAGGCATGACGAAGCGGATATCGTCCTCTTTTGGAAGGCCAAACAAAGTAGTTTCGCTTTCACAACGAAACACACAGAACACAAACACACACCATCAGCTGGTTCTTGTTCTTGACGACATGGCGGCAGCAACAATAAAGTTACGCCTTCTTTCTTTGCGTGAACATTTGGGCGGCGTTATGCAAATCTTCCCAGATAGTGACGTAGACATGTGGGGGCGTGTTAGAACGAGCCGTTTTAGGTAGGCGTGGTTGACTCTTAACTTTTATAAAGAATATCTCTTTGGATTTGAGACTTTAGTCTTTGCAACTTTACAGATCTTCTTTATGCACCAAGAGCTTGTAACACTCCAAAGAGAAAGGAAAAACTGAAATCGCATCATATGACCCCTTTAAAATCTTATTGGTAGCATTAGAAAAAATATTAATCAACCAAACACACAAGGGGCTTGAGATGTGAGATAATTATTCCATGGAATTTTTCAACAGCTGAACTGTAATATACCACTTATGCATTCAAACTGTTGTTACTATAGACCAGGGGTGGCGAACTCCAGTCCTGGAGAGCCGCAGCCCTGCAGAGTTCAGCTCCAACCATAATTAAAACTCACCTGCCTGTAGCTTCCTAGTAACCCTTCAGACCTTGATTAGCTTGTTCAGGTGTGTTTGATTAGGGTTGAAGCGAAACTCTGCAGAGCTGCGGCTCTCCAGGACCGACGTTCGCCACCCCTGGTATAGACTGATGAATAACCAATAAATCAGTGAACGTCAAAGTAAAGTATAGAAATCCCACCCTTTCTTCAGGCACACTGAGCTGATGTCAAGTATGAACAACTATCCATTGTGTTACAATGCTGTATAACCCAACATGTTTGAACATTGCTAGAGGGTCTTCTGTTGTAAGAAAGCTGAAACTGAAAACTTTGCTTTTCAAAAGTCTAAAAGGGAAGTCTAAATACATGCATTAAAAAAATGAATAGATGTAAATAAATAAATAAGAAATGGCACACTTTTCTGATTCTGTGTCTGGGTGAGTATTTTTCATACATGAAGCCATTTCCCCTAATAAGAGTAAAAGTCATTTCTTGTTATTGTTATTTCAATTGTTATTTCCTCAGCAACACTGTCAGGATGTTTTGATTCACCTACTGGAATGACTACTTGTTTCTTTTTAGAACTGTTCCATTCCATTTCAAATAAATACATCTGTGTTGATGCTTAAAACCCAGCACGACGGACAGAGCACCAAGTGGACAGAAGCTCATTCCAGCAATGATACGCCCACTAGGTTGATTTTACTGCCACGGACAGATTTGTCTGATGCTGGGAAAATAAACATTGTGGCTGCAAATGGCAACAAACTGCTTTAAGCAAAATTCATCCCTTTGCAATACTGATCCAGAAATGTCAGCCCATTTCAGTTGTTTTTTTCTTGTTGGGTTCAGAAGCAAGTCACCTTATTTAACAATCATACCATAATTAACGGAGGTTTTGTAGTATTTTATAAATATTTTTTGAAAACAAAATAATTCTAGTTTCTACAAGGTCAGACAATATTTGTTCAATGGCTGATGCCAATACTGATATCTAGAAAACAGAAAACTAGAAAAAAAATTATTCTACACAAAATTTACTTACATTTCACAAAGAAACTGAAATCTCAAATTGTTTACTCATCTACTGACAAAGCTGTTTGCAGAATGTCACTATTTTAGCCAATTTGATACTAAATACAATGTTCAAATACACATCTAATAAAACTTTTTTATTATGTTTATTTTCATAGTAAGATTTTTCAAATATATATCGATTCTCAAATATTTTCAATACTCATTTTTCGCAGGTTTGATACACAGATGCCAGTTGTGCTTTCTCACGCTCTCTTCAAATCGATAGAGTAGTGAATGCAGCAAACCCCATTACTTCATGTGCTGTAAGTTCAACATGCATTTGATACGGTATACGGGGTAACCAATGTATTTCTGCTTTTCCATAAGCGGCATGTGCTTTTTACAAAACCTTTTGTTTTTGTCAAAACTTTAATAACTGTTAACTGTAAAGTTGTTTAAATCGCTGTTATATAGCTTTACTGTCATTTTACAGTTTAGGATTTTACCATAGACATTGGTGTTAACATGTCATTCTGTTCTAACATCTGAATTTTCTGAAACAATTAAACTGCTGCTTCCAATAAATTAGTAGGCTTCTTAATGAGTATTATTTGTTTCAGATTACCCCCCCTCCTCCTCCTCCTTCTCACAACCTGATTGAGCACCACCCCCAATCACCCCAAAGTGACAAAGAACTCACTTTGAGTCAATTTCCTGGATAATTGGCTTACTCTTGGTACGGATGTTTTGTTCTGCTATAGAGCCCATGAATTTCCTGTTCTTCAAAACCTTAATATCTGGGGGGGAAATGACATGACAGGATCAATGGACATGATATGGAAGAGGCATTTTCTGAACTAGACAGATGCAGAGTAGGGTCAGAAATTAATGGTGGCTTGGGGCAAAAATCCCACCAAAATGAACAAAATGCCCCACCAGATTCAAGATAAGATGGGCAAAATTATGCCCCTGCACAATTAAGCTATTTATTATGTCACAATTAAAGTGAAATGTGAAATGAATAAAGTGTCGAATGTGGCATTACATTTACAGTAGATTTGCTCATGTTGCATAAGATTTCTTTTTATGCATGTTTTGCAGCGTTGAGCATTATAACCAATCACTCTCGTGTCTGTTGAGCTCATTATCATAAGAAAAGATGTAAGATTACTTTTGTTTAGTCTAGATTTTCCAATCTGTAAAATGAAATAAACAAATTCATAAACAGTTCTTAGCTTGTTTTGTCTGTAGCCAGAATATGACCTGCTTTTCCCCCACAAAAAAATAAATAATTAATTAATTTAATTTAATTAAAAAAACTTAATAATCATTACAATAACAAGAGCAATAAGCATAATGCAGCTTCACCCTCTAATGAATTCCTCTTTTTTTTTTTCTAGGCTATTTTAATTGCAATTTTTGTGTAAATACATGTACATGTGCAGCATTAAACTCTCTGTGTAAATGGAAATTAATTCCAGGCAGCAAATATTGCCCCTTAATGGAAAAGTTAATTTCTGACCCTCATGCAGAGTAATAAGTATCAGATGTGCTGTATTTAGTCTGACCTCTGCTCAACTCAAGGTTGTATTTGTTTTCCAGTCCTTCCAAAGAAACTGCAATAAGAAACTGCTGGAACAGGGTATCTTTCTGTTGGGTGCAAACATATACAGTGATAGCCATGAATGCAGTCACATATTTCTGAGGTACTTTCAGTGCATACCTTCACATACAAGACACACACCTGACATTTCTGGAAGAACTCATCGTTGATCACGACATCATACACAGTACAGCCTTGTGAGCCTGGCAAACATAAGGATATTTTGAATGCAAATCTACTTCCTTTCATTCATTGTAGCTTAAGGTGTCGGTTTTGCCATTCACATTTAATGACGCCATTTGGAACAGTTATTTCCTTTTGGTTATTTCCTTGCTTTTTGGTGATTTGTGTCAACCAGATTAGACTATGCCTTGATTTAAAACAATATATTTCAGTTTGGATTATGGAAACGATAATAAAAGGCAAATGGAGTAAATGTGAAAATGTGAATGTCTCTCACTGTTGTCCACTTCTGTATGCGGCTCGCCGAGACTCATGGGCACTCTGTAACTCGTCGGGTCCTCTGACTCCAGTAGATCCACGAGTGCTTCCTGGGACAGATGAGGAGGGGGCGGTACCGCCTGTGACTGACAGATATTCAGAAAGACCTTCTTTTTGTCTGACACTGAGAAGGTCTTCACACACATGCCTGGCATAAAGCAGATATATACAGACAAATTCAGACAGGTTTAATTACATAATAAACATAAACACCACCAATGTCTCCAAATATAATGTCCTGAGTCCTGAGAAAGTGTTTGTAAAATATGAGTCTAACCTGGTTGTGGACAGATGACTTTGGAGGGGGGATTTTCGCTTTGCACTTTTCCCATGGTCTGTAAGGTTGGATAAAACAAATAATGTTTTTGTCTTAAACTAGCTCTCCAACTGGGTTTAGTGACCAAAGGACATGAAATTTAATTTACCGTTTCAGAGATATACGTTTTCATTTGTACATTCGGTAGATGGCTTTATGCATTAAGGGACTTATGACACATACAGGGTGGGAAAGGAAAGAAAATAATAAAATTCTACATATTGTCTGAAATGTAATGCAAAACTAGAATACTCTGTGCTTAGGATGGAAAAGTGGGCTTAAGGCTGGAATACACCACACGATTTTAGCCTGATTTACAATCTGGAGAAGTTGACACTAGTTGCCGAAAGTCAGAGCCAGTCTGCAGATTTGAGTAGACAGATTTGATAGAAAATCACGTAGTTTGATGGTTAGAGACTTTTTTAGCTTCAGACTTTGATTCCATCCAGTTGGAGGATATCAAACATGTTTAAAGGGGTACTATTATGCTCTTTTACAAAGTCTTGATTTTGTTTTGGGGGTATACTAGAACAGGCTCTCATACTAGGCTGTTAAAAAAAATACATCATTTTTTACATATTTTACATTATGACGGCTCGAATAGTTCCTGTATCAAATGAAGGCCCGCCTTCTGAAATACGAAATGTGCTGTGATTGGTTAGCTGGGTCAGTGTGTGTTGTGATTGGCATTGTAGTTTTTGAAAAGTGATTTCTGTTCAATAAAATATCTCCTTTTGAAGTGGACTTTGAGCTTTGTAACTTTGCAGATCTATTTATGCTCAAACAGCAACATTACAGACTAACTAAAGTTGAAAAAGTGAAAAAGCATAATAGGACCCCTTTAAACAAACATGTTACCTGCATGACTAATAAAAATAACAAAGGAGACATTGGATCTCCTTGTTTGAGATCCAAAGTTATGTAGGTAGTGTGTGATCCTTGGTCGTTTAGTGTGTGATGGCCGGTTTTTACAAAGTCAGTAAGTGTATGATGCCTAGTGTTTTAAAATCTGTTCTGTTTTTAAAGTCGTGTAGTGTATTCCCACCTTTAATCAGATAATTCAGACTGCAGAATCCATAACCTTTCTGTCTGGGATAGTTCGCCCGAAGATTAAACATTTCCTTTTTACAATCTGGACCTCACACAGCTATTGTATGATGCCAGAAGAGTATGCATATACTGTATAAGTTATATGGGCTACTATATGGTAATTGTTTTGGTGAAAATGGTTATTAGGCAGAAAGTCAAGTGACTGACAAACTTAGTCATCATACATTTCATTCATTTCCATATAAAAAATGTGACTGAAGGTGATGATACACGATGCAACTTTTTGAGCAATGTTGCCGTAAACGGGCAACCAGGTGAGACACAGGGCCCACGGCCGATCTAAAGTATCCAGATAGAAATTTGTTGCCCATTCTCAATGGGAAAGTGCCCAAGCAACATTGCTCAAAAAAGTTGCCCTGTGTGTCATCACCTTAGATCTGTCAGTCCCTAACCTCTAACCCCCCTAATCTCCTTATGTGTTTTGCAGTAGACAGCCAGTAATACAGGTTTGTAACAAAATAAGGATGAGTAAATGATGACAGCATTTTCATTTTCGAGTGAACTATACCTTTAAATGTGCATTTTTGTTTCACATGAAACGAAACGTTTATTGTGACAGTCCACTTTTAAAGTGTAATGATATATCTATATCTGGGAACTGCTTCGAAATATAGTACTTACATTATTACTTACATAATACTTATATACTGTATATAATGTTTTAGCTGCGCTGTGTCAAAGAGGTTAACGTTACCTGAAGCAAACATTGTTGATACAGCCCTTCTTGCTGTTTCTGCTCTAGTTCAACGCCGAGGAGAGACGCGTCTGTTTCCATGACTACACACGTGGGGTACAGGACAAATCAGCACATTTTATAATGACACACAACACAAAAAGTTGAAGTATGTAATCTGAACAGCTATCTATGTAAAGTGTCATGGAGTGCACAGACACAAACGCTTTGCTAAACTGCTAACGTATGAAGATGAACTAAAAGCTCGCGTTACACGCGCGCTTAAGAATGCAGAACACGCGGATATGAAACCAAATAGCATGTTTGCAGAATGACATACTCACTGAGCGACTTAGACATTCAATAAAATATATGTAATAATCATATCAGTATGTGCTGTTTAGCATGACGTTAGCGCAGCCTTTGTTGTAGGTGTCAAAATAAAAGTACCTTGCTTAGATTGACGGCTCCGGACACCACTATGGTAGGTGCCTGATTTAATTAAATAAAAAGTAATACAAAAGAAACAGAAAGCATTTCAACGCTTCTTTTTCCAGTTAAGGCAAAAACAATGTTTTATTTTATTTATTTATTTTTAAATCAATTTTTAGGTTTCAGGCTATATTTAACTATTTTAACTTTGTACAGATGATTCTCAATGTTATATGAAAGATATGATTTGATATACTATTTTAACAGTTGTAACAGAATGATTTGATATACTATTTTACTTTATGCAATATCCGTGTAAAATATCCATAAATTTGTTTTCCCATTCTATGCAAATTATCTATACATTGTATCTAATTTGCATATTAATGTGTTCTTGGTGCAACATGTAATGAGAAAAGAAGTGTAACAATGGAAGTAAAAACTTCGCAACATTTTCATAAGAAAGTAATATTTCATAGGAATATTGATCTATAATTTTGCTCCCTATTGACTTCTTGTATATCCTCAAAATGCCTGATTAAAATGATGTTTGTCCAAAAGTCTGACTTGCTGATTTGAAACCCCATAATGTATTCCTGGGATGTTTACTGACAAACAGTTTGAAAATTAGCCAGATATAAATAACTAGGGGAAAAACTTAGTCAAGATAAACGTTAAGTTGTCTTGAAAGAGCCTAGCCTGAAAGTTTTAAGTAGCTGTAATGTCAGGGATCCATGAAAGAATAGGACTTAAGTGCAGAATGAGTGATAACGGGTTTATCGACAAGACGAGAGATTGAGAGAGAGGAGGTGAACAGTCCAAACAATAGGCAGGTACGAGGCACAATGACAGGCAGTCTGAGAAAGCGGCCCCGGAGTCCAGCCCAGGATGGTGGTGGGTTAGAGAGCTGCGAAGGAATGGTAGTGCAAGACTGGGGAAAACAGCGAGGATCAGGCAGGATCACACAGCACAAGAGAAAGTGTTCAGAGAGGCTCAGCCTGCAGGACAGGGCTGGAACAGACAAGAGACACAACAAACATGACAGACAGAAACAAAAGCGAAGCAATAACTAGAAACACTATAAAGTAGAAACCTGATAAAGAGATCCTAGGAATAATCCAGAGGAACTAGTAAAAGAAAAGGCAAAAAGCAAACTACTAAAGGAAAGCTAAAGGGAAAACTAAATACAAGTAAACTAAAAGCTCAAGAGAAAACTGAGAAAATTAAGGGAAAATACTAAACAATAGCCAGGATACTCAGGAACAGAGGAATGAACAAAGCACAACAAGGATTGGCAGGCAAGATCTACAAGTAAATACAAAGAAGGTCCACTACTGACTATTTAACAGCAAATAACTATTACATAGCAAAGTGTATAACAACAAAGAAAACATGAGGGCAAGAGAACACACTATTAAGGGAGCTGAGAACATGAGGAACAGGTGAGCACACTCAGGCAAATGAGGACTCAATAAGGATGAAAGAAGGAGGCAGGACCAGAGGAGCACATGGCCAAAACAAAGACAGAGCCATGCACTCAGTCACAAGACAAACAAAGAAACATTGAACCATGATAAGTCAGACAGAACTGTCAGAGGAGAACCCTGAGATGTAAAAGCTTGAAGTTTGAAACAATTATAAAGAGCGAAAGTTAGATAGACAGACAGACAGACAGACCGATGATTTGACATGTTCATAACATAGTTAGCACGTTGCCAACATGATTTGAACATTGCTAACATGATTTACCATTAATTAGCATGTTGTTAGCATGATTTAACATATTGCTAACATGTTTTAACATTAGGTGTGTTCGACTTAAAGCGGAGCATTGCTGATACGCGTATCGATACGGATGCTTCTGTATTGATACAGCAGCAAATGGCATGATGCAGTTTTGAAAAAGAAACACAGAACAGAAAAGACCATTTTAAATTTAAAAGTTCAAGAATTTTTTTCTTTGCACCTCTCAATAAATCTGGCTTGTATTATATTCATTGTAAATTCAAATCAATTTCAGATACTAATAGATATTTCACATTTATTATTTCTTGAATTCCTGCATAATTACATGCATAAAGAAATATATGTTAGATCAGTTACCCTTGTCGGCAAGTGTGCAGCAGACACACCCACCTAAACAATTTCAATATATCGCTTATCCTGCCCAAAAAGACCATAAACATTGCAGATAAGATCTGAAGTAAAAATTTATTTACATACACATATCTTAAAAACTAATCCCATGTGACTGATATGCTTCAAATCAGGTGATTATGATGCTCTCTGCCGGTAGGGAATAGTAAAATGGCGGCTCAATCACTTCCAGTGTCTTCACAGCAGAATGGCAGTTTAGAAGAAAGCAATGAGCAATCCAGTCATTATAGAGATCAGTGGGCATCTGCGGTCTCAGAGAAATTCAGTAAAATATAATGTTCTCTACAGAGGACAAAAGACTATGCCTGGATCCCGGAGGATATAGTAGGGACCACATACCACTTCTTGGTAATGAAGACAAAGACTATATAGTGACTATAGTATAATGAACATGTCATTCAGTTTTTTTAATGATAACTTTTTAGTGCCATTAGCAGACACACCCACCTAAACAATTTCAATATATCGCTTATCCTGCCCAAAAAGACCATAAACATTGCAGATAAGATCTGAAGTAAAAATTTATTTACATACACATATCTTAAAAACTAATCCCATGTGACTGATATGCTTCAAATCAGGTGATTATGATGCTCTCTGCCGGTAGGGAATAGTAAAATGGCGGCTCAATCACTTCCAGTGTCTTCACAGCAGAATGGCAGTTTAGAAGAAAGCAATGAGCAATCCAGTCATTATAGAGATCAGTGGGCATCTGCGGTCTCAGAGAAATTCAGTAAAATATAATGTTCTCTACAGAGGACAAAAGACTATGCCTGGATCCCGGAGGATATAGTAGGGACCACATACCACTTCTTGGTAATGAAGACAAAGACTATATAGTGACTATAGTATAATGAACATGTCATTCAGTTTTTTTAATGAGAACTTTTTAGTGCCATTTAATGAGGTCTAAGATACACATGATCATATTTCCTGTTTTACTGGGTGCATTTTGCAGCAAACAATTGTCAATTTTACACAAAAGCACAAAGATCATTAACATAAAATGTACATTCTGAGATACCCAGAAAAAAATTCTGCATGTCCTCTCTTACACGCAAACATAGCAAAATATGCAACATTTTGCAGTGGGATCTTAGATGTAAATACTTTTCTTTCCCATCGTTCCTTACAAAAGAAACTGTCTGGCACAACCATTCAGGACCTGAATGCTAAACGTCACAGATCTTTTTTTCCCAATAATTTCTGTACTGGTTGTGATATTTTTGTGTGAACAAAAATATATAATATACAGAACAAAGCGAAAAGGGGATGGGTAAATAGATCATTTAAAAACTGATAATAAATATGAAGATTAATCAAATAAAGTGTTAAAAATCTATTTCAGATTATGGTATATTTAAAGTATTTCTTAAAACATAACCCACAACCTGTGGGCTGGACAGACAGACCATTTTATTCCATATCATTCTAGGTCAGAAAACCATGAACAGAGGTACTTGATAGATGAACGATAACAGTTACGGAGGCACATTCAAGACAAGCACAAGTAGAAACTGTAAAATACACAATCTGTGTGGACATGACTGCATATAACAATAACAAGCTGCATATATTAGTATGGTTGCCAGTCACAGATTCAAAGACAGCACTGTGGCATGCATAGAGAGTGTGGTAGCAGCAACTGGTATCTGGAGGATGATTATGTAACTGGAGAAAAACTTCAACAAGCAACCAACTTGAACAAGAAAAACAAACAAGATTAGATATATACAGAATCTCACTGATTAAAAATTAGATGAGTGACAAAAAGATCAGCTTACCGCAGTGCTAAAATTGTCATTTACTGCAAGGAAAAAGAGGGGGAAAGAAGTATAATGTGATTAATCTGACATTCTCCTCATGTATACATGGCTTAATGTCCAAGACAGCTACTAAAAAAGCTTAATATACATCCTGCTCATTTGACCCATTTCCCAAAATCTACACAACGTTGGTGTTACCTAAATCAGATGTCTATCTTCTAACTGATAGTGCCTCACCTCTCTGGCTGTTTTCTTCTGTAAGACATTTTTTTTTCTTCTTTATTACATGATAAAAAGGTCACTGATTGTATACTGAAGACCTTGTTATGCTATGAAGCTGCTCTCATAAGAGACAAATTAACATTCATTAACAAAGGTTCAAAATGTTACATAAACTAAATATTACATACTGATATAAAAGTTATTCACTTAAAATAATGCCATAAAAGATTGCCATGTGAGCAAATTAAGCATTTCCATTTCATTTAAAATGTAAAGAAACAAACCATAATAAATAAATATCTGTAATCCATAATAATGCTTCCTCCAGTGAAAGTCCATCCCCTGCTATCCTCTTACATTAAAATCCACCTACATATTTTTTTTAATCGTTTTAGACTGTTTTCACTTTTAAATAGTGCTTGATCTGTGCATATTTCTCTTATATTCAGACAAAAAAATTTAATGGAGAAAGCAGTATTATGGATAGATGACTTAGCGAGAAGCAATGGTTTGAAATTAAACCACACCCCCTTACCCAAATACAAAATAACCTGCTTTAATTTTATATAAATTCACAAACCAAATTAATGCTTAGATCATTTTACCTTGGAATTCCTGTGCACATGAACCACCATGAGGAGTAAAACAATATTCAGCAGAAACGACACAACCAGGAGTCCAGAACACGTTTTAATGGCAGCTTGGAGGGGGGACGGAGGAATTTGGTTTATAAAGAGATTTGTAGGAAAAGAGAAGACTGGAAAGCTAAATTAATTGGTCAGAAAGACCCACAGATCTCACACTTACCCCACAGATTCTGATTGTCATCTTTTAATGCTTGAACTGTAATAAAAGGGAAAACCATATAAAAACATGAGATATACAAGCCAGTGTCAACCTAAAAGATGAATATATATCATTCAAAATAAAATCAAAAAAAAAAAAAAGTAGGTTGTTGGCTTGTGATATTAAAGATTATGATGAAAAAAATCAGTATTAGATTTTATTTCACAAAACTATTAGTAATTATTGCAATGTACAAAATGATTAGTAATTAGTAAATGGCTGTATTAGTAAAATTAGTAATTAGTGACAATGCACAAGCTGTGGTGACTTCATTAGGTGCACCTATGCACCTGCTATATTTAATCGGCCAATTATCATCAAGTCACAGCGTACGAGTTTGTATACATGGACTTCATAATGATGAATAAATGGTGAGTTTAATTGTGCAATGAGTGTTTCAAAAACAGGTGAGAATTGTGCAAATAGCAACAACAAAAACAGGCAGATGGCAACATTTCTGTAGGTACAAGGCCTTATAAAAGAGAAAGGGTCAGATGGGTTCAAGCCAATGGGAAGATAACTGAAATAAAGACACTGCACTGGTGCTGAACGTTTCTAAATGCACAATATGAAACAGACCACTGCGTGTATGCTGAAGGCATTATGCTGCTCATTACAGATGAAGCTGCTCTCACAAGAGACAAACTTACTGATGGTTTCTGTACGTGCCGATGAAACTGCTGTCAAATCTACAAAATATTGCATACTCATATTAAAAAAAACAGTTAAATAAGGCCATAAAAGGCTCATCTTACCATATAATCAGAAATCAAGGATATTTCCAGTTAAATATCTGTTGGTTTCTTTAAATATTATCAAATTTGTACTACATTTTCTAAAAAACAAAACTTGGATTAAATGCTCAGTGTATTATATGCAAATAGTCACCATATTCTAATTTGTTGAGATAGTGAATTGGTGGGTTTTTGTTAAATGTGAGCCAAAATCATCACAATTAAAAGAACCAAAGACTTAAACTACTTCAGTCTGTGTGCATTGAATTTATTTAATACACAAGTTTCACAATTTGAGTTGAATTACTGAAATAAATGAACGTTTCCACGACATTCTAATTTAGTGAGATGCACCTGTACTTAATTGGAGAAGATTGATGGGATCCTTACTTTCAGGAGCAGTGATGTTTTGGCTGACCGTTGTTAAAGCTGTTGTGCCTATGTGATTAGAAAATGTGGTTTGATGTCAAAAAACTCTGATTCACGTGGCAGACAAAGTATCTGTCCTGTAATCTGTGTTGATGTGAATATGAAATGCAATATTGAATTTGCTTACTTTCATGATCTGTGGTGATTAAACTGACCGTTGTTAAAAATGCTGAGCCTATGTGATTAATTAGAAAAGAGATTATATTACACTTAAAGACCAATACAGCTATAATACCACGCATGTGCTCAGAAAGCTTTGAATCTGACGTCTTTCTTTTCCCTCACATTATCTTCAGGTTTGCATCTGTTTCAGCAAACATGGTTGTCAAAACTAGAGATACTTGGCTTGTTGTCACTATTTAATAATTATGTCTGTTTAGTAGTGGATGTTTAGGTCATGTACTTTCAAATAGTTAAGCTGACTGAACCTTTGATTTAAATATTTTTTAAAAATATTTATATTTGAATGTACATGAACTAATGATCTGTTTTTAATTTAAATAGTTGTGAATGGCAGTTAAAATATGTGTGTTTGAGATGTGAATATGAAATAAGAAACTGAGTCAGCTTACTGAATTCAGTGGTTGGGTTGATGGTTGTACCTGTGTAATTACAAAACATGATATATTACAAAAGGTTTCAACAGATTAATGCAACAACAATTTCTGTACTACAACACTCAGAGATTAACATATAATACTGTGTGTGCTTAGAGAGCTAAAGAAATCAGTTTCATTGCAATTATTCAAATGATAGTAAGAGCTACTAGAAACATCCAGACCAAATTTCATTACCCATCATTTTAAAATCACAGTTTTTGCATGTGTGCAAAAAAAATAATCAGCTATTGCTTAAAGTTAACATTTTCCTTTTTGTCAGTTTAAAAATTGACTCTTTTTTACAAAGAGTAGACAAAAAGATACATCATGGATATTTAAGTGAGATAACGTCAAATAACTTACTCTTTGATGGACATTTCAGGTCTAAGTAGAAAAAAGAGAAAGTGAGCAAAATGTGCATTTTCAAACATGTATTGTTCATAACATTCAACATACCACTCCATGTAATTTTGCATGTTTGTTTATTAAATATTATGTCTTAATTAAATGCCTTCAGCAACAGAGTATTGCCTTGCCAGAGATTTATGGTGGCCATTGTTCATATTATGAAGAAATTAAGGATGGGCAAGACTAAAGAAAAAGCATAAATGATGAAATGTTGAATGTCCATACCCGATACTGATCCATCACAAGATTTTTTGTACATTTCTCCAAAAGTGTTTGTGTCAATGCTGCGTACTGTGTACGCATCTGTGCAATTGAGATTAGCACAAAAGTCTGTAAAATTTTTGTCTAGCTATAGAGAGAAATAGGGAAACCATGCAGTCAGAACTGATTCTATTTGATATTTGAAACAGAATGACAGATTATGATAGAGTAAGCAGTATACTCACATTATACAGCATTATTTGAAAGGTTTCTAGCACTTTTAATTTATTCATGTCCTTAAATTTGTTATTAGTCCAGGTTGAACACAAGGTGTTTATTACTGATAGAAGCTTGTGTTCCTGGGAAAACAGTCAGAAACATATTGTAACCATAACATAACTATTATTAAGGGGAGACACTGCAGGCAAAAACACTGTTTTTCATGCCCCTGTCAATTTTGAGATTTTGGGCTTTTTGGTTTTTCATAAAGTGTTTTTTCAGACTAGTGGAAAGAAAACAGGTTACACTTTATTTCGATAGTCAACTTTAGACATTCTATTAACTATAAGTAACTTTGTAACTACATGTCAACTACATGTCAACTAATTCTCATTAATTTGCAACTACATGTCTACTAACTCTCAGAGTAGACTGTTATGGTAGGTTTAGGGTTAGTAGAATAAATTGACAAAGAAAGTGTTAGAAGATATTAAGCAGACAGTCTACTAATACTCTACTAACTGCTAGTTGACATGTAGTTGCAAAGTTACTTACTGTTAATAGAATGTCTAAAGTGGACTATCGAAATAAAGTGTTACCAGAAAACATCCAAAAGACACTGTTAAGTGTTTCTTTTATAGCACTTTATCTATTTGTGTCAATAGATTTCAATTACAATACATATTTTTAAAGGCCATTTTCTCAAAATGAGTTTTTTCTCCAACACTGAGCCATAAATCTCAACTTCAGTATCACTTACACACACCAAACTTTACATTTTTAATCCTGTCTATATTCTGAAGGTTTTTACAGAGGGATTTGTTCATATATAATTTTCTTGATTATATACAACATCTTATTCCCCCCAAAAATTGTGAAAATATATTGTTTTCTGGCTGTTCAAAGTATTTTCTGAATTATGGAGTGACAAAAAGAGATACCCAGAATTCCCTCTGTAAAAACATTTGACTCTAATATGTCAAAAAAATTAAACAAGAATTTTGAAACTGACTTCATCCAGTGTTCAGATTTTCATACTAGAAATGTATGCAAATTAGCGCATATTTCATTAAATAATGCCTCATTTGCATATTTAAACATAACATTTTAGAAAACTTGTAATACAAAATTTTTTTGCAATTATCAATGTAATCAATCAACTGGGTAAGTAAGGTGATAACTATTAGTTATTTTTTTTACCCTATTAACCTGCAGTGTCTCGCCTTAATTATTAAACTCAATTATTTAAACTAAAATTCATACCAGCATAGACTGACAGAGAAATGCAGTTTTGTAGCTCAAGTTAATAAATCGTTATAATTATTATGTTTGTCTTTTTCTGTGCAATACATTTGAAATAACAAGAAACATCTAAAGAAGCTAATAGTGCTTATAATAACACATTATCCAACTACTACTACCACTAATATTAAAAGTAAATAAAGTTAAATAAAGTTAATAAGTAAATAAAAGTCATCTTACCTTTGTTTCAGGTGAGAACACCTTAATCTCAAACACATGCTCTTCCAACAACAGGTCATCCTATGCAGATTTAAAGAAGATACAGTATGTACATATTTAAGGACTCATGCACAGTCAGTATATAGTCGGCAGTGTTGGGCAGTAACTAGTTACAGTAATAATATTACTTTTTTGCAGTAACTAGTAGTGTAACTAATTACTAATAAGATTTCAGTAATAATATTACACTTACCATCCATAAAACAGCTCATTACTTAGCTACTTTTGATGCCTCAACCCCTACTGATTTGAAATCCAACAATCCAATAATTCCTAGATTTATTTTCATAATTTTCACGACTCGCACAGGCGCATGAAGTCACCAGTGCATCAGGAAAGCTTGGAATATGGAAACGCTTACAATCAGCGGATGGAAATATTGCCATTACACTGATTTTGTCATGAGAAAGGCTGATCTGAACACAGATGTGTAAGATGTGGCATTACTTTACTCTGGTATTACATGGCCTGCCCTCCCACATCCCTCTGATCCCGATAGAAATTATATTACTATAATTAAACATCTTATGAGCTTATGTGATTTCTTTTGATAAAATACTTCATGAAATATAACAGAGAAATTATAGCTACAATTAGCTTCAAGCTACACATAACAATTAATACAACACTTTTACTTAAAAGTCACTATCAATCACCATTGAGTGTTTGTAATAACTTCTGACTGCGATCCAATGTAGATTTTGGTCAAATGATGAGGCAGAAATATATTGTTAGTAACATTTTAGAAGAATTTTATGGGGAAGATACACAATTACAACTTCTGTGGGGCGTGAAGGAAAAGTAATGTAACTAGTAGTGTAACTAATTACTGTTGCCAGAAAGTAATAAGTAAAGTAATAATATTACTTTTGAAAGGAGTAACTAACGAGTAATAAATTACATTTTTGGAGTAATGAGCCCAAAAATAAACGTTAGCACTTTATTTTACCGTCCTATTCTGCATGAACATACTACGTACTTACTAAGTAATTACAATAACTAGTTAATAACTAGGTAATAACCATGAACCTACCCCTAAACCTAAATAATCAGAATATCATCCTGCATCATCTTAAAGTAGTTTATTTTTACAATATTGATTGCAGACTATCCTGATTATTACAAGGCTACTTAAGAAATACATAAAATATTGATTTGAGGGTAACACATTATAATAAGGTTCTATTAGTTAACATTGGTTAATGCATTAACTAACATTAAGTAATAAAATGGTTACAGTATTTATTAATCTGTTAATGTTAGTTAATAAAAATACAACTGTTCATTGTTAATTCATGTTAGCTCAGGTCCATTAAATAATACTAACAAGATGAATTTAATATTAGTAAATGTTGAAATGAACATTAACCAAGATTAATAAATGCCCTAGAGGTATTTTTAGTTCATTTTATCTTGTTTACTAAGGTTGATAAATGGAACCTTAGTGACCTTAGGACCACATAGTGCTACGAGAGACATAAATCAAGCACATTATTGGAAACTGGTAGTCAGGGACAACAATTTACACTTTAGGGGTCATGGCACCAGAACACTACAATTGACTAATTTGAATCAAATGCTTCATAAAGCTATGAAAAAGTGTAGATAAGGGATAAGATAAGACTAATGTAACTTACTAATGTAAAGTAACTTATACTAGGCACTATGTACTCTATTGTCTAGTGTATTAAATGTCTAAGCTTAATTTGTCATCCAGCATTAAAGCCCTTTCCCCACCATAAGGAAAGTAATAAAACACTTAGTTGTAAGAATGTAAGAACAGCTACATATTGTGAGATGTTAACTGCTTGTTATCTGCATATAACATGACTTAACATTATGGCTATAACACTTTTTAGAAAACATTTTACATTGCACATTGTTGCAAGATGCTTTCCCAAGTTAAAAACTCAGAAATGTGCAGGATGAAAAGCAACAAGCTCCAGATTCACTTGGGAGTGATATGGGCAGAAAGTCGCAAAAAACATTGAAGGATAGACTCACCAGATGTGCTTTAACATCGTGCGGCATACACCCGGATTGGACATCATGAATATATGTGATGAATGAAACGGCCTATGAAGGAAATGCCAAAAATCAAGTCCCAGCTCTGGACAACTGTCATCTAAAATAATTCATCGTATGTTATGTATCTTATGGAAACACTGTTGTATTTTTGTAATACAATTTACATGGGCTATCTTTAACATGGTGCAATAAAAAATAAACTGCAGCCACACAACACCTCACTGAAAGGCTTAAACATTTCATTCCAAGGACTTGCACTAACACATTAGCAAAGACTGATAATAACTCACAGTGATCAATGTCCAGACTTTCCCACTCATTACGCTGCTTTGTTAACCATCAGAGTTCAGCTCCATAAGCCACGACACTTTGCCTTGCTGGATGTAACATAGGAAACATAGCAGAGACGAAAGAGAAAGTATTTAAGAAAGGACAACACCAATGAGTAATCATATCATTATATCATAACAGCAATATTAAGTCAGAAACAACATAATAATTGGGTATTAAACCAATATACTCAAAAATACATTAGTCTGCATTGTCCCTTGAGAATCTAAAATTGACAATTAGCGCATTCTTTAATGGACTCAAAAAGAAAAAAAGTCTGCTTTATCCAGACAAATGGACTGTTTCTACTATGTCATCCTGGTTAATGGATCCACTTAAATAAATGCGAAGCACACAGAAAAACAGAACAGCTAGCGACCTCTAGAGTAACTTCAGTAAATTTTCACAGGGCATGTAGAACAATAGCAATGAAAGTAAATGTTAATGGTATTAAGAATACTATAATATTACTTAAACAAAGCGTTTATACCCAATTATAACTCTTCTGAAGATACCAGCCAAGATTGAAAATCTATATAAATATTTTTAAAGAGAATTAAAATCTGTATGGACAAAAGCATGCGTGTGTTTAGATGTGTGACACAAAATCCTATAAGCAGGATCAGTTACACCAATACTTCTAAAGTAAAAAAAACAAAAAAACTGGGTCATAACAGTACTTTCACTAAAGCACAGATTCGTGTCAGACTGATCTGTCACAAAGTGTTTAATAGGGCATCTTGTGTTTTGGTGCCACTGGAACATGCTGTTGGAAGTTGTGGCACATCCAATGACATTTAGTTTCATGTGCCACTGGAATCTGCACTGGGTTGTGAGGCATTTTCAGTGGCACATGGCACTTAAAGTTATGGCACAATAGGTATGAGAAGTTTGTTATTAAATTATTAAATCTAAAAAATGGTGCTGTGTTCAGAATCGCTTACCCATTTGTTAATTCGTTCACTAAGCCTTATATAGTGTGTGGCAGTTGAGTGCACTATTTCAACAAGAAGACAGCTGGATCTGTCACAGAAACATGTGTGGAAAAATAATCATAATTATAATATGACATTAATTACTTTAACTTTATTTTGTAATTATACATATGTCGGTGCTAGCTTTGGGATGTCATTGTTATTCATGCAATTAATGTTAGTTTGGTTTGTTATGCTTAATTTAGTTTCTTAACCCTCTGGTGCTCTTCAGTCATTTTTGATAGCACAATATTTACTTGTTTTTTTCTTCATCAGAATGGTACGAAACTTGGTAAAGATTTTGGCACTAGTGGAAACGTTTGGTACTGTGCCCAAACAAAATCTCATTGAAAGTTTATTTTTTGAGATATGAACTTTAAATGTGGAACAAAACTGTTTTAGATTTATGATGTTCGAGTAAAACATGTTATGGAAAATATATATGTCATACAAAATTTGAAAATAGTATTTTTGTGCATTTGTCAAAACAATGACCTTAAACTTTTTAGAATTTTACTTTTTTTTCACTTTATCAATAATTAGCTAAGTGTCTTCTTTAAAAAGAGACACAATTTCAGTCTGCACTCCAAAGAAATCAAGATTTACAGCAGTTTCAGTTTGAAATTTCATTTTCAGGTCTATGCTCAAAAAGTGGTTAACAGGTAATATGGATAAAAAAAACTACTGTATAAATATAATTTAGTACCATAAAATCCCCTAAAAATACAAAATATTAAGTTAAAAACATTATACTTTGTACATAGTACATTCATTTCATTGAAAAAAAGGTTTTGACTGCCATGCAAGGAGCACCAGTGTCACGCCCTTGGACTGTTGTGTGTGTTTTCTCTCCCCATGTGCTCCGTGACCCAGTTCCTCCAGTGTCTAATTAGTAAGTCTGTGCACCTGTGTTCCTCCCAATTCCCTTGTTATGTCATGTAGAAGAGTTCCTGTCTGTGCATTTCTCATTTGTCGGGTCTACATGTTATATTGCTACGTCTGTCATTCTTCCTTCCTGTGGATTTACCCCTGTGTCTGATCATTAAAAGACTGTTTAATGCTTCTCTGCGTCTCCTGCGTTCCTTCCGGCAGCGAATTGTGACAACCAGAGGGTTTTAAAAAAGTGCCAACAAGAATAAACACATTAACAAGTGTAGGCCTACATTATTGTTAGGGCTACAACGAGTGTTTGAAAATCAGCGAGGTCTGAGGTGGGATGTCAAGAACTGTACTGTAATTATACCTACAATAAATGCAAGCCAACTACATATATGTTACATGTGTTGTCTTGTGTGGGATTGTTCAGTGGTTCCCCTTGATTAGTCTCCCCAGGTGTCTTGTTATTTTGATTAGCCCCCTGTGTATACAGTCCTTGTGTTTCTTTTGTTTTTTGTCAGGAATGTAATGTAATGGTGCCTGCATGTGTATAATGGTGCCACACCCTGCATCCAGGTCCATGTCTGCTTGCTTTACCTTCCACACATTACACACTTAAACACAGACAGATATGTAGCTGTTTGTGAAAGATATTTTAATTAGCCTAATACAAAATTATGACAATTTACAGACAATGTACAAACTATTTGCTCCTATTAAGGTCTAACAGACTACATGACATTATTTTAAATGTTTAATATTTTATTTTATTAATACAACAGATGATGTGTTCCTCACTGAAGAGAGAGCTGTTACACGACCAAGGGGCGGCGTTTCCTTATGGCAGAGTACGGCAGTTGCCATACCCTAGCCCAGTCAGGTGTGCCGTGAAAAATTATCCAAACTTCATATCTCTATTGTAATTCGTTATTATTTTAAATCAGAGGGTTTTTCAAATATTTAACCATTGATAAGTATTACAAAGAGCTGTCAGTTAAATTTCGTAACGCCATTGGATCCTCAAGCTCTCAGCAAAACCTCGTAACTTCACCCCGTCTCTATTCAGATTGACGCGCCGCGCACAGCCTGGAGGAGACAGCTATATCTCCGCTTTTTCGCAACCGTAAGAATCCACCCGCCGGCCCTAAAAGCGGAATCCAGCGGCCTGGTCGAAGGTTTAATGTGTGTTCGGTCTTGTACTTGGGCCTCTGAATTTATCAGGATTAATACAACAATACCAATGTCTCCACAGCTTTGACTGATACCGTGTAGTACTAACCCTTATATTTGATAGACCCACAATAATCTCATTTTTTGAAGCATTTAGCCGGCAGATACATCTATACATAAGATTTCGTAACAGTGCTTTAAATGTGAATACTCTTGCACTCACAAACATTTCACTTGCACTATGCCATTTAGGTCTCTTTAGTAAAATTCTCATTGCATCATTATAAGCTACTTGCAGCTTCTGTAAACTAGATGTTCTATAGTTGAACCACAGATGAGCAGTATAAAGTGTTGTACAATATGCTTTAAAAAGTGACACCTTCACCTCATCTGAACAGAAACTAAACTTACGTAAAAGTATATTCGCCTGCATATACATCATACGGCGTTGCCTTTCAATATCCTCATCGTCTGTCATGCGTTCAGTGATGAAATGTCCAAGGTATTTTACTTTAGCACACACAGTGAGACTCCTATTAGACAACTTGAAAACTGGAAATTTTATACTTTTATCCTCCTTAGTTCTGCAAATCATAACCACACTCTTATCAGGATTATATAAAATATCATGTTCAAGACCATAATCAGAACACATAGTTAAAAGCTGTTGAAGACCAGCACTGCTAGGACTAAACGCCACAAGATCATCTGCATACATAATATGATTCATTAGAATATTCCCAATCATACACCCAGTTTTACAAACATTCAAACATTCAGATAGATGATCCATGTAAAGATTAAACAGAATTGGGGACAAAATCCCTCAAGATTTTGGTAGGCTACTATTAGATGGATAGCCTAAATGTCCTAATTCAGATGGGCTACCTGTTTTTTTTATGATATATCAAAAAGTGTGTATTTTTTAAATGTGATTGTTGGTACATTTTACCAGTTTTTACCATACTTTCAAAACAAAAATTAAAATAGGAAAAATATGCAATATGAAAATAATTGAAGACAAAATGTGTTTTACTGAGAAAAAACAAGATTTGGTTTTTAAAAAGCCTTTTTCGAAAAGGTACATCTGGAAAAAGGGGGGTCGTCTTATAATCAGGGTCGTCTTATATTCGGGCCAATACGGTAGTTTAATTTTAATTTTAGTCTAGCTCCGTGTTCAATCTGACTCCAATTTCAAGTGATCATTAAATGTAGGCAATATTTCTAATTAAAAACTTATCACAGATATCGATTGTATATTAATTTAGATATTTGATTATTCTGGAAATCCCATACTTTCGATTATTCGTTCATTAACGACCCAGTGTCGCTTAGTAATTCACTTGGCCAACAGCTCTGATCTTACTCAGAGGATACAGGGTGATTGTAATACCTTTAAATAGGCTGCACCCAGCTAGCACATAACAAAAAGTGTAATTTTTCTATAATCACGAAAAACTGTAACTTGCTATGTCAGTGACAGACAGAAATCAGAAGATCCCTAATGATGAGCCCCCGCTTCACTCATTGGTGCTTCAGGAAACACCAGACTACGATTTTAATCTAGAAATAATCATGATTTCAGAAGAGATCAGAATAAATCAAATATAACAATTTATTATTAGTCAGGTAAAATTGTATCATGCCAATTACATAATGAAACAATTAGAAGCCAATTTAGAAAGGATAATGCAATTGTGAATCACATTGTAACCGCGTGGCAACCCTGCTCCTGCACATACTGTAGCTATATGGGGAATAGCCATGTGTTCCACAGGAGACAAACACATGTAACATAGTCACACATGTAACAGTTATACTAATTTTAACACAAGGCTCATGGTCTAGAATGCATAGCATCTATACAACCTTTTACCTAAGCATTTCAAAGAACACTTACAGCAAAGCAGTCGTGTTTTAAAGAATAAACTTAACTAGCCTATGTGCACACTTAGTAGCACAAACAACTATACAGTGTGTTCTATGGGCACAATGTGTTCAACACAAATACATTTTTGAATAAAAACGAAAAGCATACCTGACAGCAGAGAGACACACAGCAGTATGTGAGCTCTAGTGCAGAGCTCCAGATTCAGGTAAGCTGCAGGGGTTTTCTGACTACAGAATCCCCCAGTAATGTTTTGTCACTTCCCTTATATAGGCTACCCAAACCAAAAACAAAGAAATCTTCAAATCAGTTGTAAAAACATAAAAGACCTTTTGGTTACTTAGGTTCTCGTGACCCAGGGTCACACCTGGCTGGAGATAGATAAACATTCTCACAGACCCTGAGGCAGACACACCCCTCAACAGCAGAACAGAATTCTTCCAAAGTTTTCAGTCTTTCTCATAATATAAGTGACTACTGTAAAATTGAGACCAATTTACCAATCGCACAGAGACCTTTAGAACGATACCAAACATGAAGGGGGAAAACAACAGGTTCACAAGATACATGATATGTGGTATACATATTCTTAATGAACTTTGAGTGAAACCTTTTGGGGGAAAAGAGGGAGAGGCAGAGAGGGCAGGGGTAGAAGGGGGTCGTAAATGAGCAAGGAGAGAGGTGTTGTTTGTCCTCTTTGGAGATCTCTTCTCCAGATTAGTTTTATGGTTTTGCTGCATGGCATCTGTTTTGTGTGAGTTCTTGACGTGTGTGAGTTCCAGATGTTTTGGATTCATGAGGAAATAATTTCACTCCTTACACAATGCAAGGGTAAATAAATAGTTAACTGATGTTTGAATAGTACAGCATTTTCTTTACTCAAACACTATGTCTAAAGACTAATGTTTTTATGTGTTTGAAGAGCGGAGAAGTAGGTTATTTGCCGTCTAGCCAATAGGCTATACTTTTGTACGTTTTAAATATCCCGTGCATAAGCGCTTAATCGTTTATATCATGAGATTTTGGCCAAGTGTATTAAACAAAAGAAATTAAAGAAAAACGAAGTGCCCATATAGCAACAATAAACGATATATAACCTGTAAAAGTTGATGAAAGGGTATAATGCGATGCACTTGCCTCAAATGCGGCCGTTCTATTGACAGACAAAACACAGATCTCCTCATTCGCCCACCAAAAACCTTGTTAACTCCATTTGAGCTTGTTTTTCATATAGCCTAATGTTAAAGGTCCACTGAAATGCTTAGAAACACGCAGCGTTACTCTATGTGTTGACGTCATTTTAACTGAAACAGGAAGACAGGGCGGGACATATCAAGCAGCCCCGCCCCTTTTTAAAATAGCCAATCGCGTTCGTTTATATCACAGCTTGGGCTAGAGCTGTTCAGAGGATCATGATGCTTCTGCCCATCTCGGAGGTTGAGGAGCACAGTGTGGAAGCTGGAGGAGCTGAACACGCAGCGCCAGCTGAAGCTTGGGCTCTGATCCTATGGGGTGGGTGGGGCATTACAAATTGGGTTTTCTTTTCTTTTTTTTCCCTTCAGTACAGATTCATCACCCATGTGCGCAAGATATACAGTAGGTGGCGGTAATACTCCTAAGGATTCTAAAAGACTACGTTTTGTCAAGGTTTAGATATTTTTACAGGGGTATTTAAGTACAGGGGTTCAAGCAAAACCCCATTCCACAGCCATACCTGTCACACACCCAGTTTAAGAGCAGTTTTTTCTTGTAATTAGGAGCGCTTGTCCACCTAATTAAATTTTTTTTGGAGCACCTAAAAAATTCTGATCAGAACTTAGCCTCAACTCACCTCAACCTTTATTTATAAAGCACTTTCAAAACCATAAAAATGGACCAAAGTGCTGTACACAAGCAGTATATAATAAAGATAAAAAACATAAAACATTAAAACAGGAACAAAACATAAAATAAAAGACAAGTCATTCACAATTGTCCTGACCAATAAAAGGCCGAAAGCCTGATAAAACAAGTAAGTCTTTAAGTCCTTTTTAAAAACGTCCATGCTTGATGAGGATTTAACAGATAATGGCAGAGCATCAAGCACGTGCAGAGGGGGGTGCGATGGGTGCTTGAGCACCTGCCCCTTTTCCCCTTGATGCCCAAAGTTCCCTTTTGACAAGGCAATTTATTTTTATTTTTTTGTAATTAAACGCCATTTTGTGGAGGCCTGCCCAATCTAACTATTAGTAAAATGAATGAATAATAATTTAGTCGTAAATAAAATTATCCACATGATGATGACCTTTTACCTGACGATCTCATCAGGGACTATCCCTCACGTTCAGACACCTTTAATGTAGTGCACTACCAGGATGCCTTCATAACGTCTGCGGCTGCCGGTAAGAGGAGTTCTCAGCGGAGCGGTGTGCTTGTATACTTATATTATTA
>NW_015664999.1:307449-308115 GCF_001515625.1 Sinocyclocheilus rhinocerous | reverse complement strand
GGAAGTAAGGTTAGCTGCAGCAAGGGGCTATAATATTTTTGTTCAATATTTTCCTAATGACAATTTTATGATCGGTTAATAAAGGCTACTACGAGCACCTTTTCCCCATTTTTATCACAGAATAAGGCAGGCAATTTATAGTTTCTAGAGGCTACTAAATATGTCAATCATTTATTGTGGTGCACCTCCACTCCACCTCTTGCTCATAGCAGATTCACGGTTGGATAGTGGTTTAGAATATCTGCTTGTTACGTCTGACATCACTCTTCACTGCTTCAAATAAGTAGAGGCTTGGACCTGGAAACAGCAGTCCTTACGTCATAACTTAACAAGCGGATTCTCCCGAAGCCGTCAACCTGACGTCATTTTTTCAAGGCAA
Source organism: Sinocyclocheilus rhinocerous (assembly GCF_001515625.1). Lineage (NCBI taxonomy): Eukaryota > Metazoa > Chordata > Actinopteri > Cypriniformes > Cyprinidae > Sinocyclocheilus > Sinocyclocheilus rhinocerous. The sequence goes on along the minus strand of NW_015664999.1, from coordinate 307,736 downwards.
TCATTATTTCAAGCTTTGAAATTGGTTTAAACCAAGTCTTCTAAAAAGACACATGCGCTTTATATGACGAACAGATTTGAATATAGGCTTTTATTTAAATATTTATCAATTACCATTACAAAAATCTCCATCTTAAACATTTGCTCATTCTGTGTATTTGTGTCTTTAAAATATGGTAACTTTGTTGCAAAAGCACAAGGAAGCTTGATTTCAAATTTGATTTCAAACTGAATTGAATTTGCAAAAAAAGACAAGTACACAGTCAGTAATAAAATTATAAAACAAAT
>NW_015664999.1:306632-307316 GCF_001515625.1 Sinocyclocheilus rhinocerous | reverse complement strand
CTTATTATTTCAGTTATTTTGCCTTTAATGTAAATAAACATGTGCAAACAATATACTTGCTCTTGTGAATTTATTTTGATGTTAATTACATTGTGCCAGCTGTCTCTTTAATACCGCGTGGTTTATATACATGCTGCTGCTGATTGGGCTGACATTTTTGACACACCCCCCAAACAAGAGAAAACGTATCTCAAACGGCGTTGCACACCGTTTCCAGGAAACATGTCGTTCAAACCGGAAACCGTAGCAAAACGGTGCACACCGGTTTGAGCTTGAACTTGCCCCAGCTCTTCACCTGCTGCAGCGGCGGCTTTTCCCGGTTCAGATATCAGGGCTGTTATTGGTCCCTTTACGATCGGATATCTTTATTGGCTACTGAAGTGCCGTCAAAGGTTTGAATATCAATTCAAATTGTGGGCGTACTCAGTAACGAACTATGATTTAAAAGTAACAAAGTAGATTATTTTGCTTAATTTGTAGGCTACTTAAGTACAAGTAAAAGTACAGCTTTAAAAATATACTAAAAAAAGTACAAGTACCCGAAAAAACTACTTAATTACAGTAACGTGAGTAGTTGTAATTCGTTACCTCCACCACTGGCTATAGGACAGGAAGAATTGTATAAAATTGTCAAATCATCAAAACCTACAACATGTATGTTAGACCCTATTCCATCTAAGCTAC
>NW_015664999.1:297870-306495 GCF_001515625.1 Sinocyclocheilus rhinocerous | reverse complement strand
CAACAGCAAAACCACCATACCCTGTAAACTCAATAATAATAATAGGCCTAATTTAATTCCGTTTCTATTTTCAGAGTGATTAAGAGGTGCAAAGAACTATTTATTTAACTTTTAAACTTAAAATGGTCTTTTCTGTTCTGTGTTTCTTTTTCAAAACTGCGTCACGGCATTTGCTGCTATCAATACAGAATACCGTTTCGATACATGTCTCAGCAAGGAGCACAGCCCGATTAAAAGCCGTGCTCCATGTGCCCCTTTTATACTTTGAGCACCTGCCCCTCCAAAGGTCTCTGCCCAGCCCTGCTCAAAAGCACGTGCAAATGATACGTTCCGTCATCTGTTATCGTGTTATAAGCGCGGAACCCGCGGGAATGAGTATAATTGTTATTAATAGCCGCAATCCCGCGCCGAAATTCAAGTTCTGCTCTGTGTTCTCTGCTAATAACCCGACTGTGAATGATGCGAGCGGCATCACTATGTTGTCACTGAGAAGCTGCAGCCGTGGCAGGGATGATTTTTTGGTGTGCCACAGGGCAGAACAACAACGCGCTACTTGTTTCTTTTCCCCTCATTTTTTCCAATTGACGGAAATCCTTTGTAGACTCGCTGCAATTAACGGAAATCCGTCGTAGCGACGGAGAACTTTAATCCCTGTAAGTATCAGCCAAGTGTGACTCTTTTTTTTTTTTTACCTTTAACATATCCGAATCATGTCCATGATTTTTTTGTGTGTTCACATAGCTAATGCAACAAAAGTCACCAAGTGTCAAGCGTAGAAGGAATGCCTACTGCCTAAATAGGACAGGATTGAAATCTGGCGTCACGCAGAAATCCAGCATTTGTGCTGCCAAACACGTCCACGTGGACCTCGCAAGCGGATACGACACTAAACCGGTGAACAACTTCCCACGGCGCTATGCCACTTTAATACCGATGCCGCCAACAGAGGACAAACAATTTTGGAATAGTAATATAACAGACTACCCTGGCTATTGGCTATTTAATACATTTATATTTTGTATTAATATTTAACAACTAATAAAATACATTTCATTTTTATATTTTATAAGAATAAAATCCCAATGGATATTTTGGTTTGAAAACCATACATACATCTCATAGCACACTCAAACGCACATCTTACCTTTCAGCCGCCTCGTCTTGGTCTACAACATACTTTCGTTTTGCAGCTTCAAGCAACGAGCCCCCTTGTGCTGCAGGGAGTTTAAAATCCCCCTAAGATACCAGGCAGGAGAAAGTGACCAAGTGGGATGTCACAGTGTTTATTCAGAGTAAACGACGTTATCATGTAAGCGTGGGCTTACCGTGCGAAGTGTAGCGCTGTTTTGAAACCAACATGGTTCTGCAGTTAAGAGACCAGTTTATGTGCAGTCGCTTATGGACTTGGAGAAAGTCCCCACCCTCTTTCATCTCTGCACTGTTTGCTTTAGGACATACTATAACCAATAAAACGGAGGGTGTTTCACCCAGCAAGCAATAGTCGTCATTTCAACGTCTCGGTTAAGTATAGACCCGATATAGTCCGGCTATGTGTATCCCACATCTAGCCCAAATAACCCTGAATTTGGTTTCATGTCGTTTTTGGCTAAATAACTTGAGATGTATGATATTCCATCATGTAAGCAAAGTAACAGCGTGCGCAGCTGCAAGTGACGTAACTGTGACGTCTACTCTAAATTGGTCTATAGCCAAGCCGTTAAAATTGGTCACAGATTGCCTCGATTTCGCCGGGTGGGCTAAATAAGAAGCTGCGTGGGCGAAAATTACATGTAAACAATTTTAAGGCTAATTTGGCTATGCTCATCGCTGGTCTGGTTACTGGTATAGGGCTATAGCCAAACCGTTAAAATTAGACCACAGATTACGTCGATTTCGCCAGGTGGGCTAAAAGCAGACTACACGTAGCCCGTCCAATTTAGAGCGAAATCGTGGCTACATATAGACCATGTCATAAAATGACACTTATATATTTGTAGATATTATTGACACTGCTAACATGATGGGATATCAACCATCTCATGCGCTGCCTGGCCCAAAACTACAGTGAATCAGGTTTGACTATAAGTAGGCTACAGATAGCCGCTCTGACTACGAGCTTAATCGTGGCTACGCACAGGCTAAGCATTGAAAATGTCAAAGAAATGAAACCAAACACCTTGTAAACGCATGTACTTATGTTTTCCTGAGATGTTCATATACAAGAGTCCAACTGAAGCAAAGCAAATATAAATGATAATTACAAATTACAGTATAATTGAATATAATACAAGAACATTTCAATAATGTTACTCATTCTGTAAAATTATTAAGTATCAGAAGTGGCACATTTAATCTCATAATTTATTTATATTGCATTAAAAAAAACAAAAGCCATATCTTTTCAAGAACATCTAATGCATTACTTAAACTGTGCTGTATCATACATCAGCTGTCTAAGCAAGCAGATTCATCAATATTCATTTGGCTTTAACAGACACACATTCAACCAAGGCTTTAACAGAGTTAATCAGAGTCTTTGTGGAAGTTGATCCATTTAAAATCTGTAAAGAGATTCATGGACCATGCTATCTGCTATGTCATTCCTGAACTGGTGAATTTGATAGGTTCATGCCTGTACAAATAACATCACTACATAGATTACTTTTTTCTCTTTCAAGGTTTGTCAGGTTAGCTTGGCCCCACGCAATTTCAGGGGACCCTATGTCAGTTAAGCAAAGGACATTGATATGAATGGGAATGCAAAAGGATAGCTTTTTCCGAGTATTGTAGACTTCTTTGGTAACTTTGGTAAGCTTTCAATCATCCATTTCTTAAACCATCTTACATCATGGAGGAAGGCTATAGAAAAACGATTTTCATCTGAAGTACCAGAAATAACATTATTATTAAAGCTGCCGGTTTTTTTTTTTTTGGCTAACTTCCACCAGACGAATGCTGTAGTTTCAATCACACAGTCTTTCTTCATAACCATACCCTGTAATGACACAACTACAGATTTCAGCAAATGTAAACACACACAGTAGTTGAGTGGCCTGACACCGTTTTGCTGTTTAAAGAGCTGTCAATCAGACAGACAGATGCAATTCTTCAGCACACCAATTTCAGTGATTTATGACAGGTATACAGTAAAACTGGTGCAGCAGCAATTAGCAAAACCAGAAACCCTACTAGTTATTTTCAGCACTGACACAGATAGATCCACTATATCACAAACTCAAACCCAACAAACATAAAAGAATAAAATAAAATGCACAAATAATGACATAAATATGAACCCATCTTCAAACAAACACGGCAGCAGGATTTATGACCGTTTGTCAGGGTTGGCTTTTGTGGCTTCCTTGAAGTCTGGGTTCAGCAGAGTCATAAGATCCATCATGGCTTGACTGATTTGAGACCCAAACTTATGAGAGTCCTATAAACAAGAAAAATTAACATTGCACTTTAATTTAATATGCTACATAATCATAGCATTATGAAATAAAATCACTTATCTTTCAAAACAGGACACCAAATGCCTGTTAAATATAAGAATAATAAATCTTGAAAGTTAAGCCTACTCTACAGTAACTGAACTTACAAAAAAAAAACACAAAAAAATGCACAGAACAAACAAGATGCATAAAACAAAGATATAGACACAAAAAAACAAACAAAAGATAATTTGCTCTTTTATTTTATATTATAAATAAATCATTTTGGATTAATAATATTATTTAAAAATAGGAACTGTATGAACAATATTCATATACGTCAGATTTATTACTTTTTTGTCTTTTGTACTTTGTACTTTACTTATTTTAACCGCTTTATATACATTACAATATGTCAGTGTATTAAAATGATCTTGATGCAGCTTCATAAAAAAGGCAAAGGTAATTAATTGATCTGAAAGGGCAAGCATGATTTTAAGACTGTGTAATGATGTAGGGTTGTTTTGCTCTTACAGTCTCTGTGCAGGAGTGCTTGCAGGACACATGGAAGTTAATCATTTCCTCGCCCATAATGATGTAAGATACACCATAGCCATCATCAGCCACCTTACACAGGAACAAAACATGAACACAGTGAACGCATGAGTGCTTCTACCTGTTTATGTGTGTGTTGATCAGTTACTCACCGGACCAAAGCCTCCTCCCAGCGAGATGAACTCAGGATGGTTGACCAAATCAAACAGCTCCATCTGTTGCACAGGGGTCTGAGAGGTGGAGAGGCGCCAGGGCTCTGACAACACCTGCAAGTCCCATACAGCCACACACACAAATGAACCAACAACTTCATGCACACGCATCCATTTAGCCATAAATGCCCTTTACATCACACATTAACATTTTAAACAAACAATCAGCTACCAAATTAATGTTTATGCACTAGTTTAGTTAGAGAGTGATTCATTTTATTCTTTGAAGTTATTAAAAGACATCTTAGGATTGTTTGAAGACTCATTGGTGGTTTTTGAGAGGTCAAAGATAAGATCTTTGAAGAAAAGCATGTTAAGACATTTTTTGGGGTGGTTTATCAAGATGATCACATCCATGACTGCACAAAATGAACCAGTCTCCCCAATACAGACAAACACTAACCTCTTTAAGGAAAGGAGACTCTACCCCCAGGTATTTTGAGACCACATATAGGCAAAAGAGGTGCCTGTCAATGCCAGATCCAGTCATGGCCAGACGGTAGAGGTTCTGATGCTTCTCAGAAGCCTTTCGGAACAGCTTGCGGCAATGTTCTCTGTCCTATGAATAAAAATCAGGCAAAATGAAATAACTGCCATGCGAGATTTTACATGACAGTGCAAAGTAATTATGGAGGGCTGTGGCATAAAATGTAATAAAATGAAGAACTCAACTATCAATGTATTCAAATAAAATAATAAAATGTTTAAAAATGTAATTTAATTATACAATAAATAATAAAAGAATTTTTGCATGCAAACTTTAAATAGTATTTTTATAAAGTATTTACAAATACAAATTGCTTTTCTTTATTATTTAGCCAAATTATTTTCTTTATCAATTAGCCAATCAAGTTATAAAACAGGGCCCGTATTCGCAAAACATTTGATCTTACAACTAAGAGTTCTCCTAAATAGCAGTAAAAGTTTTTAGCTAAGAGTTTTCTCTTAAAACCTATTCACAAAGCTGCTGAGACAAACTTTAGACAGAAGGAATAGACAGAAGTCTTAAGCTAAGAGTAAGGGGGCGGGGTTGACCTCGTTGCTATGGATGATGTCAGCATGCTTACTAACTATGCACACAGTGATTGGCTGATAGTCTCTGTCAGAGATTTATTCATAGAAATATTGTAGAGCGCAATATTATGTTGCCATATTCGAATAAAGGTTTAAAAATAAAAAACTGTTAATTGCCACATTCAAATAAAGATTTTAAAATGCTGGATAAGTGTCACTACTTATACAAGTATATGTTCAGCTTATTGTCAGCCTCTTACACGTATGCTTCTCATAATTAGTGAATATGCATATACACAGCCTTTTAATTAACAGAGTAGAATAATCATGGCTGATAGTAAGACATGCAAACAAAAAAGAAAACCAAACTGGACGCAAGAACAGCTGTTACTTCTTGCCCAATAGGTTAATGAAAACAAGCATATAATCAAAGGAAAATTTGGAGTTGGGATAACCTCCAAAACCAAAGGCGATACCTTTTTAAAAGGTCATTATCATCAAATGTTTCTAAAATATTTACATTCCCATGCAGATTGCCGGCAACAGTCATTTTAGGATAGTTTGTGATTTGGTCTTAGTGACTTAGGAGTCCTCTTCATTACTCCTAACGTTTCACAGATTTAGGAGCTAGTTTTAGAGCTAAAACGCTTTGTGAAATACTCTTAGAGCAAAAATTTAGGAGGCCTAAATTTAGGATTGACACGCCCATTATTTTTAAGATTTTCTCTTAAATCGGTGAGTTATGAGCTACTTTTAGCCCTAAGACATTTTGTGAATACGGGCCCTGGGCCCGTATGTATAAAACTTCTCAGAAATGCTCTTAAGAATAGTCTTAAGCTTTGACCTCATTTACAGTTAGAGCAATGATGTGAACATGAGTTCCATCAGTAGGTCCAACAACTCCAGGAAAGCCCACAATCCTCACAAAAGTTGTTTTTGCCATATATAGATCAGTGAACTCACCTTTATGAGGTCATCTAGCAACATTAAGTGACCAGTTTTTTCTTTCAATTGAAAGCAGTTGGCGACACTGGTCAGTGTTTTTTTTGTCCTTTGTATTTTAACGGTTTAAGTGAAATGTGGGATCATAAAAAAAAATCAAAACATCACTTTTGGCCACTGTTGTGTTTGCTTGGTTTAGTGCCACAATATGTAAGAACCTGCTTACTGTGTCATCACCGATTACAATTAAGTTTGTATTGTTTTATCAACTCCATATTATCATATAAGTCCAATATATTTTCGCTGTAAAGTGTTTGTCTCCTCCTTTTTGCTGCCATCTTGTTACTCCTAACTAGGTTAGGAGACCTCTCCAGCTCTCTTAAATAATTTAGGAGCTGAGACCTAGTCTTAACACTTAGGAACCTTTATGAATCACTCTTATTCTTAAGTCTAGGAATAAGAGTAAAATTACGTCATTCTTAGAATTTTGACACACTTAAGACTAAACTTTTACATTGAGCGGCTTTATACATACGGCCCCTGGTCTTTTTTTGACCATTTGAAAAGTGATTTATTAGTTTATTTTATTTATTACATTTAACTACATTTTTAAACATGAAATAAACAGTTTAAATGTCTATTTATTCGTCAGTCATATAATATTTTTATTTTTGAACTAATAAATTGATCAATTATTTCTTCATTTTTATTTTTAGGTGGCATTCCTCCACTGTTAATCCGTGCAGTGCTGTCAGTAACAGAGACGGAAATGGAAGAATTGTTGGATTTCAGCTAGCTCCAGTCACCTGAGGCATTCTGATAAAAATCTATGTGAAATGTACACTGCTGACAGGGTTTCAACAGTTCCTTCTTTAAAAAGTACCCGAAAGGTAGAAGGAAGAATTTTAAAGAATTCAAAGTAATGACATAACCTCTCCTGCTTCCAGTGCGAGGACAAAGGCACAGCTTTCATTGGAGCTGGATCGTACGGTCTCAGTGCGACCCTCACGAAACAGACGAGTCATGGAGGCTTCATAAGTCAGACAGAAAGTCCCTCTATCCTAAAGGTCAAAGAACAAATGAGATAGTGGTCTAGAAAACAACTTCCTGTGTAATTCATATTATATTAATTTTAGCTGTACTGCAAGCAGAATGAGAGTATGGACACATAGTGGGGGAACTATGACGTCACTTTGTAGGCGGATCGGCTGTTAGCATTGTACTGGGTCCCTCGACAAAAAGCCTATAGGATTTTTCAATAGGCTTTTGACTTTTATAAAGACGCTAAAAGCAACTTTCAGTAAAGTCTAAGACTGATTCTTAAGTGTTGACTGAGGTGACACTTAAGTGTTGTGAACAATAGTGAGCCTGCTCATGTAAAGTCACAGCAGCACAACAGCAATCATTTAATTAAGACTGAAATATTTTAATTTAAATGTATTTTTAAATGCTTTGCATTGTGCAAAATTATCACAAATTATTACTAATGCTTTGTTTAATGGTATTTCTCCTCATTTACAGTTAGAGCAATGATGTGAACATGAGTTCCATCAGGGTTCCCTCGACAAAAAGCCAATAGGATTTTTCCATAGGCTTTCGGATTATCGCAAAAAATAAGCTCTGTGTTCAACCATAGTTCATGAAACTTACACGTTTTGTCCTTCAAGATAATCTTCACAAAATAATATAACTTTTATGAATTTTGAAGCCTAAATAAAAGCGCCAGAACTTAAAAGCTAAACTTAGGCTATAAACTAACTACAGCACCGTCGCTTGCCTTCAACGTCACCACCACCATGCTCCCAACAACTTTTCAATAAGTTTCAAACTTATTTCAGTGAAAAGGATTTCCTCTGTATACTGTAACTGGAATAAATATAAAACTAGAGCCAAACTAAAACTGAAATGAGACATTTATAATAAACAGTATAGTGAATAAATGGAATAATCATAACTAAAGGACATATGAAGCACGTATTTCTGTACATTTCGACATAAGATGCAATAAAAGTTAATAAATCCTTGATTAATATGAATATTTAATTAAAAACGTGTCTCCACGTACTATTCAATAAAATTCTAGTGCCTGTACATTTCGACATAAGGTGCAATAAAAGTTAATAAATCCTTGATTAATATGAATATTTTAATAAAAAACGTGTCTCCACGAACTATTCAATAAAATTCTAGTGCATTTAATCTATTAAATAACAGCAGAGTGAGCGAGTTTTTGGATATGGTAAGATTAAACTTATTTTAGTAAATAAAGTACCACATTTCAGCTATCATTTTGTTAGGGTGGGTACACAAAATGTTATTTTATCCTTGCTTCTAGGAAATCCTCAATCTATATGCTCCGTAACAGCTTCATGTGGCCGTAAACATTTAAATTTAATGTGGCTTTAAGCACTATGCATCGTTTAAGTTTCACTTTCACCGCGACTAAGCCGGTAAATGTGGTGTTTACA
>NW_015664999.1:297077-297600 GCF_001515625.1 Sinocyclocheilus rhinocerous | reverse complement strand
AAATGCGGGAAACTATTAATTGGTTATTCTACAATTAATTGTATTACAAATTATACTACGACTGGAAAATACTGTAAATTGCTAAACTGTTCGGCGTGATGACGTTGAATGTCTCCGACAGCGTCTGTAGTCCCATTTAGCAACTTGTTAGCAACTGTCTTTTTTAAGAAGCGTAACAGTTTAAAAAAATCACGAGTGGGGTGTTACTGGTGTGTTTTATGTCGTAGAATAAAACGTGAAAGTATCTTGAGCCTGTGTGAACCACTGACCTTATTTTAGGGATTTAACCAAAATCCCATTCAAAAAACCCACTGACTCTGGGACGATGTAACCGGAAGTGCTAAAATGCTAACTCGCTTCTGCGTTTTTGCCTACAAAGTGACATCATAGTTCCACCACTCTATTAGCGAGTGCACAACGTGCGTACACTTTGCTTATTAAACATTTTTAAAAATGAAAAATTACATTCCGCCATGTAAATAGCGAATCCGCCATGGCGCGAGCGCAACTGGCTTTTAAAGGG
>NW_015664999.1:288192-296828 GCF_001515625.1 Sinocyclocheilus rhinocerous | reverse complement strand
GACCAGTTTTAGCTACTTTCAATTGAAAGCAGTTGGCAACACTGGTCAGTGTTTTTTTTGTCCTTTGTATTTTAACGGTTTAAGTGAAATGTGGGATCATAAAAAAAAATCAAAACATCACTTTTGGCCACTGTTGTGTTTGCTTGGTACTGGTGTGTTTTATGTCGTAGAATAAAACGTGAAAGTATCTTGAGCCTGTGTGAACCACTGACCTTATTTTAGGGATTTAACCAAAATCCCATTCAAAAAACCCACTGACTCTGGGACGATGTAACCGGAAGTGCTAAAATGCTAACTCGCTTCTGCGTTTTTGCCTACAAAGTGACATCATAGTTCCACCACTCTATTACATGAGACAAATAAGAGGAAGTCCCTTCCCAGGGCCAAAAAAAATGGCCTATTAAGAATGTTGACCTTTAATACGTGGGACTTTTCTCATGCATACTTATCATCAATAGTACCCTATAGTAGGCCAGCTGCAAGGCCAGCTGCACAAAGGAATCTGGGCTCATTTTCATTTTCTTGATGCGGCCTTTCCCAAACTCTCTGAAGGGAAACACATGACAGTCCACATCATCAGCCAGTGCCTGCGCAACAGCAAGAGACTCGGACACATGCGTCTGAACCTACAGAAAGACAGAGGAAAGAGGAGATCAGTGTGCTTGTGATTGGTTTTCATTCATTTGGGTTCTCGAAGAACACTGCTGAATGTTGTATTAGTGATGACAACACTCACACACATGAAATCAAAAATACAGTTGGCAACAAGTCATGCACCGTGATCATGGATTAGCATGGAGGAAAATAGAAATCCTAGTTTCTATAGTTACCCATTCGCTTCTGTGGGGAAATGAAGAGAAATATCCTAAATATTTGACATTTTTAAAAGGTAAAATACTCCTAAAGGTTTTATGCAATTATAAAAAATCTATTTTGCCAGTCAACTGAGTAAAAGAACATCATAATACATGATGAACATGATGATACAAGACACACTTGGAATGTCAGCACATGTATGACTGTGGAAGACTTTCTTTCACAGATTTTATTACAGGTACTAATATTAATACAAAAAAACTTCCATCTGATGGGATTGCATTCTCCTACAGTAAAGCAATGCAGTTTGGTTCCCAGCATTCTTTAAAATATATTTTTCTGTGTTCTGCAGAAGAAAGAAATGCACAGAGGTTTGGAGCTACATGAGAGTGAGTAAATTTTCACTTTGGGGTGGAGTATCCCTTTAAGAATACTTTGATAATGTGCTATAAACAAAGACTTCGGGTGCTTTCACACTAGCACTTTTGGTGTTCGCACCCGGGTTTCATTGACGTCAGAGTTCGGTACGTTTGGATGATGTGAACGCGGTCTACCGAACGGGTGCGAACCGTACCCAAGTCCGCTTAAAAGGGGTGGTCTGGGGTACGGTTCGCTGCTGATGTGAACCTGATAAAAATGTGTGTTTGTGTGTGTTTCACTCACTTCCCTGACGAGCGTGACTGACGCGCTATAGGCAGAGAGCTATATATCTAATTTCTGTTCGCTTCAGCGTTCTTTATAGCATTTGCAGTACATTCGTAACACAGACGTAAGAGCCATTATGTACTGAAGCTTTGGAACCAAAACCAACGTTTCAAAAACATAAATATAAAACTGAAGACGCATTTTGCCGCCTTCTCCTGCGCCGTCGTTACTAAGCAAAGGGGTAAACAGCTGCTCGCTTGATGACGCAAACGAACCGCGGTTCGGACCCAAATAATATAATGTGAACACTTAAAATACTTAAGAATTATATTAATACCAACTGTTCTTTCTGTTTAGAAAACCCTGAAACTTCTTTACATTTATTCTGAAATTGCTCTTACACAACATCATTTTGGTGTGACATTCTTGATTTTATCAAATGTTATGTGAATCCTAATTTTGAGTTTACTTATAGAAATGTAATTTTTGGCTTTGATGAATGTGAAAGAAAAGGTGATACTTATTTCATAAACCTTATTTTCCTGTTAGCTAAATATCATATTCATAAATGTACATTTTCTAAATGCAAACCTCTTTTTTTAAGATTCAAACTTTAAATGAAATTGTATTTTGAATCTATTGAGTTCTCTACGAACTTGAAAGCAATAAGAACAATGGCTTTGCTGAAGGGCTTGGCACTTCCTCTGGACTGAAAGACTGAATGACCCTGGACTCTTGATGTATTGTTATGATTTGACATTGATGACAATTATTATTGTTTTTTCAAGCATTTAAAAAAATAAATAATTATATAATGTGAACACAGTCCGGCAGGGGGAGGGGGGAGCAATCGAACTCGGGTTCGGACCAGGCAATCGAACCAAGTGTGAAAGCACCCTTAAAGTAAATTTTTACAGATATTTTACATTGTGTAAAAGAACTTGTGTGCTGGCGATTGGGCACGTCCTTAATATCATGCAAAACATAATTATTGCATCATTGTCATTAATGCACGCACACAAGGAAGTTGACACAAAAAAAAACCCTGCTTATTTGCAAGAGACCTAGACCCTGAGAAGAGGCAGCAGGGAAAATCCCTGATTGAATGGATACATTTTCAGACCTTCAAGTACCACAGTGATTTGACAAAGTGCCATGCAGAGCAGCAATAATAATAATAATGTAGTTATTATAGTAATTATAAAAAATAAAATAAAAAATAATGATTCAATTTCTAAATAAAAAGGCAAACGACCTGCATACATACATGAGCCAGTGCAACATTACTGAACCTTAAAGATATGAAACTCTTATAAAGGTTTCCCTTCAATACAGGAACATCAGATCACACTTACTTAGATAAGATTGCCTGGCTGTGAACTGTACAAAAAGTTGTGTAACTCTTACGTGCTGCCCTGCATTCAGTGGTGTAATGTTACAAAGTAATTTTACTTCGTTAGAGTGCTTAAGTATTTTTTGAATGAATCTGTACTTTATTTGTGTTTTTATATTTCTGTCAACTTTCACTTTTACTCCACTATATTTCCTAATTAAAATGTATACTTTTTCTTCGATACATTTCCCCGAAGCATTCGTTACTACAAAATAAAGTCGGAAGAACAGACTGCAAGAAAGCAGGTTTGATGAATCAGTGGTCTGGCGCTCGCAAGTTAAGACTCCTAAAAAACACCTTTGCTTATGTGCAAACAAGTTCTCGCACAACCGCAGTTGATTTCATTTTCCACTCAAGTCGAGGCTGGGGAGTGCGATTTACAGTATATCATCTGCGCTAATATCATAAGTGTTGTTTTAACGATGTGCGATCTGACATTATCGAGTCTATGGCCCTGTCCCAAATGGCACCCTAAATCCTTGCGGTCTTCCTCTGAGTCCGCACTTTCGTGACGTAATGCCGCTTTGACTGTCGGGTAGAAGTCTGCTGCGGAGCTCGCCCCAGTACGGGCTCAGCAGAAGTGCGGATTGAGGGCGCATAACGGCCGCAAAGGGGGCGCTCGCGAGCACCCTTCTGAATGCTAAAATGACGAATGGGACACCCTACGGTCTGGTGGACTTAACGGACACGCGCACGCGGCTGCCATTGTAAGTCCGTAAGACCGCAAGTTCACATGAAGTGTTCCATTTGGGACAGGGCCTATATCACAAAAACACCCAGAGAGAGTGCAGGCATACACCACGTGATTTAGTCTATTAAAACGCATTTTGCATCATCAAAATTCAAAGCATTCTAAATTGTATGTGGCAAAAATGCCTCTTTATGTCTTATATTTATTTCATTTAATATAGTTAATCTATATCACATGAACAGTGCCGTTTTTCCTCCAGATAACAGCATGATAACAAATGTAATATTGATTTTATACAAGTTTAATAAAGTTAGCATCGTGACTTACATTTTAGACACAATATTGCCTCAATTTCGCCAACGAAAATGGTTCCAAACAAAGATCACAGCACTGTTTTGTGTGACTCTGAGTAACACACAGGACGGTGTTTCCTAATTGAATGAATCAGCTTTTTGAGCCAATCAGTTGAATGAATGATTCAGTGACTCACTCATTACCACAGTCAAATGCATCGTTCCTGAATGAATCAGCTGTTTGAATGAAGCGTTTGAATCTCAGCGACTCACTCATTAACAGTGACTTGCTGCTACCTACTGGTGGTTTTAATTTCACATTTCAACTATTACATTACAAATATCAGTACTCAACATTTTATCTTTAAAATAAAAGCATTATTTATGCATTTGTAACTGCAGGTTTAATACATCCATGTCCCCTCTGAGCTACATTAAACTGTGTAAATACATCTAAATGCTACTTCAGATGCAGATTCCATTTTTGCGAGAAATGTTTTCTTATGTTGGAATGAAAGAGACTAAGTACCGGATTAAGTGGCTCTTTTGCTATCCCAAAGATACAAAATGTAAGAAAGAGTTAAAACTGAACACAATCTTGCTGCTCCTTTTCCATTCTGCATTTACTTGTACTTTTACTTTCAATACTTAAGTACAATAAACATCACATACATTAAAACTTTTACTCAAGTAATATTATAAATGGTGACTTCAACTTCTACCAAAGTTATTTTCTGGTAAGATATCTGTACTTTTACTTAAGTGTGGCTTTCAGGTACTTCATATACCACTTCCTGCATTAAAACAAATATTTAAAAAATGCTTTATTACTCTATAGACGTGTAGCCAAGTATGGTGTCCCATACTCAGAATTTGTGCTCTGCTTTTAACCCATCCAAGTGCACACACACACACACACAGCAGTAAGTAGTGAATACACACACACACCATGTCACACACCTGGAGCCCAAGGAGCAGTTGGGGGTTCGGTGCCTTGCTCAATCTTACAGAGAATCGAACCTGCGACCTTTGGGTTACAAGTCAGACTCTCTAACAATTAGCCCACAACTCCCCCTCATTTAGTACAATTTAAAAATAAAATTAAGAAACAAATTAAATGCATTATGTCAAAAAGAAAAAAAGAAACTATTGGCTAAATGTTAAATTAATTAAGACATTTCACATTCGCAAATAGAAGTAAACAAAAAGCCAAAAATGCTTTATTACATTAAATGCTATTTAAATGTTGCCTGTTGAAATAATTTAAATGAGATCAACTGATAATTGATTCCGTAATTTGTATTTCTTCCATTAACCATTAGCATACAGGCATTGCACATAACTAGCCAGTTATAGTGCGCGAGAAGGTGGGATCCAGAGAGAACGGTTAAAGCAATGCAAAAAGAGAGCACATCAATAGGAAGACAAGGCCAAAATGCAGACATTTCAGGCAATTTAGAAATCCTGACCAAGACATGTCTGTGAAAAAAGAGGGCATTTAGTCACCCTATCATAGTCCTTCATACTACTCAGTCTAGTAGAAGTAAAGTCTAATGTGTCAAGTCCTAGAAACTCTTTAAAATAAAGATGCCATGCATGTCCTCGTCCAGGCAGATTCATAACATTTCCTGTTCCTATTGGAACTTCTTATTTATTGCCTTTAGGGCTGCACGATAAATCGCATGCGATATTTAATGGGCATCTTGCCAGTAAAGCCGGTTCTGTAATCAGCAGTAAATCTCCATCACGTGCATGCTTTCACATGGAGCAGCATTTACTACACAGAGCCGTTGTTCACTGACAAGCTGTGCAAAACATGCGCAAAATATGATTGTGGTTCGTGGTATCGTGCAGTCCTAAAGGCAATAAATAAGAAGTTCCAATAGGAACAGGAAATGTTATGAATCTGCCTGGACGAGGACATGCATTGCATCTTTATTTTATAGAGTTTCTATGTGATGGAGATTTACCGCTGATTACAGAACCGGCTTTACTGGCAAGATACGCGTTAAATACCGCATGCGATTTATCGAGCAGCCCTAATTGCCTTAATGGTGGATTCAATGGGAATTTTCAATGCTATTTTCTTTCAACCACTTTCTATTTTGTGAGGTTCAACAATCTTTCACTGTGCATCAGAACTATTTTCTTTGGTTTTTCTCAATGTGATGGATGATTAAGGGAATTTTGGCCTTTGGCCTGTGTTATCTCATATTTATAGTCCTGTGAAACAGGAAGTCATGGCTGGACAGTTTCATGTTCCTAGTCAACCTGGTGTGCTAAAAAAATTGTAAATATGAAAGGGAATATATACTGCAAGGAGGAATGGCAGAGGATCCCCAAATCCATGTGTGAAAAACTTGTTGCATCTTTCCCAAAGACTCATGGCTGTATTAGATCAAGAGGGTGCTTCTACTAAATACTGAGCATTTTTCAGTTTTTCTTTTTTAATAAATCTGCAAAGATGTCAACAATTCTGTGTTTTTCTGTCAATATGGGGTGCTGTGTGTACATTAATGAGGAAAAAAAATTAACTTAAATGATTTTAGCAAATGGCTGCAATATAACAAAGAGTGAAAAATTTAAGGGGGTCTGAATACTTTCCGTACCCACTGTATATATATATATATACTGTACTTCACTTTCATTTGTTTTACTTGTTGAAAGGTTAAATTTTTGTAATTTTTATTATTTTGCAATAACATTTTCAAATAATAATCGCTAGGGGGAAAAAAAGCATTGCTTTTATGGACCAAACAGAGCCTAAAGTGGGCATATGATTATTAAAACAGTAATGCATAAACTTACTGCGTTTTGCAGCATCAGGAAATCTAACCTAGAACTGATAAGTATAAGGTACTGAATTTATATTCATGTTATCATCCTTCAGACATATGAAAATGAATCTTTCTTCAGAACATCATGAAAGTTGAGGGAGAAGGAAGAAGGAAGAAGACATTATTTGTGTGTGTGTGTGTGTGTGTGTGTATGTGCGTACATGCACGGTTTGCAATCATCCTCAGATGTTATGAAGCCGATGTGTCACATGACATCAGTGACATTCCAAGAATTGATGAGGAACACGGAAAGTGTACATTGAGAAAAGAGAAAGCTTTTCATCTTGCCTGCAGCGGTATGTCCCAACTCAACCGTTGAGGAGGTGGTAAGGAGTGCTCAATCTCTCCCCTGCAATTTCCATCCGCGGTGTAACCCAAATGAAATGCGTCTGTGGCCAGAGTGAACTAAGAGAGTGAAATATACAATCTGAAAAACATTCAACCCAAACAAGACTGC
This sequence comes from Sinocyclocheilus rhinocerous, assembly GCF_001515625.1. Taxonomy (NCBI): domain Eukaryota; kingdom Metazoa; phylum Chordata; class Actinopteri; order Cypriniformes; family Cyprinidae; genus Sinocyclocheilus; species Sinocyclocheilus rhinocerous. The sequence continues at coordinate 289,696 of NW_015664999.1, read as the reverse complement.
TTGCACTTTTAAGTATCTAGTATTTAGTATGTCTGGAGGCGTGAATGGAATGTCTTTTGCAGAAAACTGCTGTAGAGGACGTGAAAGTGGTCTTTGTCCTGAATAGAACACCCACAGACACAGACAACTGCATATTCCAAAATCAGTGATGTAAATGTTTTAAAGGACATGGGCAGTGGGCCAGTGACTAATATTGAAACTTGAACCATGACGTTTGATGTATGATGAAGGCCAATTATATTACTGCTCTGAGACTCCCACACTTACCTCCCACAGGTGGGCCACTATAGGAGCATCGGCCCAAGAATGTTCTGCATTCAACCCATTCTTTCCATTCTTATACACCACGACAGACAATGACTTATCAAACCACCTGAGGGAAGGAGGACAGAAGTTAAGCAATGTCCTGGACGTGCAAAGTTTCTTATTACAAACAAGTTATGCTACTCTCTCACCTGTCATAGCATTTTCCGTGAAGGAGGGATTTTGCATAGCGGTCCAAGTTCACGGAGGGATTTTCCCCCATCATGCCTTCTTCCTGATCATCTAGCGTGACAAAGAAGGCCGCTTTCTCAATGCAGTCCAGTGAGCGCTTGTTAACTCCAGAGCTGAAGAACTGCTTCCTCACCTGAGCCCAGGGCGTCCTGACAGGACAGAGCCAAAGAAAAACAGTATATGACACACACAAAACAAATGTCTCATTAAAGCTTTTTTTATTCAGCCATCACAGATGTAACTGATAAGGAAATACTTCCTTGTAGACATCTTAGTGAGATCTTAATAGGTGGGAAAAAACTTGAGAATGTTAGTAAGGTAATGTTTGGCTTTGAATCAGGAAGAACATGCATTTCCACATGCTTCTATTCTATTGTTGATTTACTGTAAAGGTCCTAAAATATGGATTAAAAATATTTTAACTAATAGGATTTTTGCTGACTCTGTCTGACCATTTGGAAAACATCTGCTATGTATCAGTCTGAAGTAAACTTGGAATATACCACCATAATTATTAACAATAAGTTTAGCTCACTGTTCTACCAGTTGAGGTCCAGGAAAAAAAGTTAATTAAAAAATATATATTGTTGTAATGTGGTGTTCTGGGTTGTGTTTCTTGTTCATGTTTTCGTGTCTTTTATTTTGTAGTTTGATTCCTGCTGTTAGTGTCATGCTTCCCTTGCCTCATGTATCTCTAGGTGCATTCGACTTCATGCCGCGCCGCGCAAACCGATCGGCGGCTGACTTGAAGCAGTGCATGCCGGTTAGAAATTTTGTCCGACTTGAACCGGCGCCGACTCTACGTCACTGTCACGTGTGGCATCAAAGTACACCGATAGCGTTTCGAGAGCAGCCGGCTGACTCAGCTGGCGCAGCTTTTTCAGAGCGACTGCAGGAGCGCTGATGACGACACAGCCATTTCACGATTGGCCAGATTCACCGCATGACAACTATCACGTGTGTTTCGGGTTTATTCTAACCTTTTCAATTCCAATAATAGCCACAAATC